>NC_064856.1:36442761-36562234 GCF_024139225.1 Suncus etruscus | reverse complement strand
TGATCACCCTACATCTCTATGGTCCCCCAAGCCAGGAGCAGTTTCTGAGCACAAAGCTAGGAGTAACCCCTGAGTGTCAACAGGTGTGACCCAAAAACCAAAAAGAAGAAAGAAAGAAAAGAAAGCAAGAAGAAAGAAAGAAAGAAAGAAAGAAAGAAAGAAAGAAAGAAAGAAAAAGAAAGAAAAGAAAGAAAGAAAGAAAGAAAGAAAGAAAGAAAGAAAGAAAGAAAGAAAGAAAGAAAGAAAGAAGAAAAAGAAAGAGGATTTATGTCTGTAACATTATGAGTTCTCAGGCTGAGAGAAAACTTTTGATGGACACAAACAACATAAACTTTTAAATAACTCCAAAGCCACATTTGCTTAATGCATGTTGCATGGAACTAACCTTACCCATAATACAGGTGTTGGAGAGTTAGACATTTTACTTAAATAAGATCGTGGTGGCACATACAGAGTCCAAGAATATGATATTTAAGGTACTCACCAAGGAAGTAAAAATAATAGGCAAGTGGAGGAAATAAAACTGAAGAAACTGGTTCCTAGGATGAAATGGTGACATGCATTTATAAGCAACATCCTCTAAAAAATGGAGCCAAAAGGATAGAAAAACATAAAAAATATATATATAGTTTGATTTGGGAGAGAAGGGATCACAGAAAGCTTTTAAAAATATTTGGAAACACTTCTCTCAAATAGAATTCAGAGGGCAAAGAGACTACTTCTACTGATAATCTGCTAACCAGGCCAAAAAAAATTCAATGCTCAGGTCCTGAGGTGCTGGAGGCCATCAGGATAAATCCAACAGTGCTGGATGATTTTGATTCTGACCTGCAATTTTCTGAACTGAAACTTCTGTCTGCTTCCCCCACCTTTCCAGGTGAGATAAATCTCCTGACTAATATCTCTGAACAACTTTTGGAATTACCCCTCCCTGTTTACAGCTATGTCCTGGCAGCTTCCATTCCCAAAATAAGCTACATTAACTGATTCAGCACTACATCTGAAACAAGAGACTTGCATAAATGAACACATGGCAGTTCTACTCATCAAATTTCACACTGCTCACAATTACTGAGTGAAGATGGGATAACTACAAGGATTCATCCTCAGTGCAGAAGAAACATTTAAACCTGCCACACCCCACTCAGAAAGGACACACACCAAATAGTGTAGTGTCCTCCTGAAAAGGAATTATTTGCCAAAAAGGCCCGCTTAGAGCAGTCAAAATCACTTGACCCTTTGCGTGGATGGTTTGGCAATAATTTTAAATAGTGGCTATAACTATCTCTCTCTTTATTTTTAACCATTATTAGAAATCAGGCCTTAGTAAATTCTTTCTAGGACAGTACTAATCCCGCCAAAAATCTCCCACTTAATAGCTCCCTGTAATTTTTGCTACCTTGGCGCCTAAATTCAGATTTTTCCATAACTTAGCTCAAAACAAAGTAATTTTCAGTTTTCCCCCCCCGAAACTCTGAAACATTCCTCACATTCCACGTGATAATTACCTTTTCCTTCTGTTTTACCCAAAGCAAAGTGAACCCCAAACAAGCTGCCTTTTCACCTTCAGTATTCAGCTCTTTAATATGCTAATTTAAGCCAGAGTCCTCCTTTCTCTCCCAGTTTCTTTGATGTCTAGAATTTGCACCCGCTTTTCCCTGCCTCTACCTTTTAAAAGCTGCCAGCTTAAAAAATAAAATTGTCTCTCGTTCCTGGTAAACGTGAGTCCCCATACTATCTGTGTGGTTTCATTCATTTTTACAATATATTTCCGTCATTCGCCATTCCGCGTGCCCACCTTTTCCCGTGGAATTTTCCCGAACTCCACGAAGGATTTGTTTGCAGGTGCTGTAGACTGCAAACAAAATTTGGCTCGCAGCAGAAACCCAATGGGGAAGACATGTAAAACCCACCAATTTGAATGAACAAAAATGGCATCATTAAAAGCGCAACAACACCAACTAGTTTTGTTTATCCTCAAAGAATGATTTTAGTGAGACCGCAAGGAGATAGTTTAATGAGCACATAGAGACAATATCACAGATGTGAACAAAGCACAAGAACTATAAAAGTCAAAATGAAAAAATAAAACCTATAATCAAAATAACAGAAGTGAATATGGTATGTAATATTAAAAATAGTAGAAAGTGCCACCATCAGAATATTCACATTTGAGGAAAAGTTCAGAGTTGCAAGATGCAAAAAAACTGTAGAAGCTCATGGAATATAGAGAAAATGTCTGAAGTGCACAGAATAACAGAGAATAATGGAATAACTTCAAAAAAACGATAAAAGAATCAGAATATCTAAGGAACATAAAGATGATGAATAAGAACCAATAAAGACATCATGGAGAAATGTGGGTGTAGGCTGTGTGGCAGACCTGGGAGAGTGTCCTCAACAATAAAGGGACTTGAAATGGGTTCATATGGACACCTATAATCTCTTAAATTTGATCCAATGAAGTTAAATACCTGAATGGATGTATTTCTACTAAAGAAATTAAAATGGTAATAAAATGTTCCCCAAAACAAAAGCCATAGTGAGCATGAGCACAGGCCAAATAGTGTACAAGCAAGAGTGGCCCCCATAACAAAGTGACTGTGGTCTCCTCATCCACATGGGCAAAAGCTTACACAGCTACAAGCTGATCTTTCCTACATATATTCCCCCTGAGACCTCACCGTCAGTGGTGAATACTGACAGTGACATAGGAAATAAGCACCTTGATCGTACAAAAGGAACCATGGTAAAGCAGTGCAAAAACCCATGACCACTGTGGGTGAAGACTGCAACCCTGCAGACCCAATCAGTTTTAACCCACTATATAACTTCTTTAAAATGGAGCTCAGAGCAAAATTCATAGGATGTTAAATGATCTAAAAACAAACAAATAAAAAAACAAGACAAATATAACACCAATAAAATAAAAGAGGATAAGAGAGTAAGAGAGCAGAAGAAAAAAAAGTACAAATGGAAATATCAGAACTGAAAAACTTTACCAAGTTTAACCTTGGCCTAAGAGATAAAGGTTTCTCCACCCTTGAAGTATACTGTCATGGGAATAACTACAGGCTCCATACATGCTCTTTTACTTTCCCCTAGGTGATGTCTGGAAACTTTTCACTCAGTCATGGATGATAAAATCAGGCCTCTGTAACTAGAGATCTTAGTATTTGCACAGGTCATGGGTCTGGAGCCAAGGATGGACTCTTTCTTTACAGTTCCAGAAGTTCTGTTTCATTACTGTTGGTTGAAGCCTAGGATAGTGTTTTTTATTATGTTTCCAGAAGTTCTGCTCAGTTGCAGTTATCTCAGTCAGACCTCTGGAATTAGAGATCTTAGTTGTTGTACAGATCATGGGCCAAAGCCTAGGCTAGGGTCTTTCTAACTGCTCCCAAGAAAAGTTCTGCCCAGTCATGGTTGTCACAGTCAGTCTTCTGTAGTTAGCAATATTGGCTTTGCACAGATCAAAGGATGATGTGTCTTCTGATTTCATCTTATTGTTAGGTGATGAGATAAGACAACCTGCTCTTACCTCAAGTTTACAATAAACATTTTTAATAATAATTTTTTATTTAAGTTTTCCAACAAATTTAACAAAGGAAATCATTCACCTCGATATCAGTGGTGGGATACAGTGAAAAACTTCAACAAAGTAAATGCATAACCAAGAACACTTCACCCAGCCAGACTCTTTTTGTGGTTTGAAGGGAGAATACATAGCTTCATGAATGAATAACAGCTCAGTAACTTCACAGACTCAAAACCAACTTTAAACATAGAAAAGATGAGGTACTTAAGGCAAGACAAATATGCAAACATCAAATATCTACCAAAAAAAGGGCACAAAACTATGACAATAATCTCCCTCAATGTCAAGAAACAATACACCAATTTTTGCCCCATTTTATTTTATTTCCTTCAAACAGAACAACATAATTTGAGCCATCTTGTTTCGCTTCACAAATTGGGGGGAAATAATGGAGGGTACCAAGACCAGACAATCATAGAAACATTAAATATAAATTAAAAAATGATCAGACTTGGGTGATGGGAATGTTGCACTGGTGATGGGTGGTGTTCCTTTTATGACTGAAACCCAAACACAATCATGTATGTAATCAAGGTGTTTAAATAAAAAAAAAATTAAAAAAAAAAGAATAGAAAATTCATTTAGGTTTTAGAAGGTACTCATCTATTACAGTATGTGAAATAACAATGCAATCCTTAAAATACTTCTAATTAATGTATTAGCTCATAATTTATCAGTGTATATTCCATGTATATATTGTTCAGTGAATATTCTATTTTTGTGTGTGTATCCTTTTACCTGAAAATAAAATATGAGTTATTCATTTAAAAAAAAGAAAAAAAAAGAAAAATGAAATGTTGGGCTGCAGCCTCCCTCCCATCCTTCATTTTTCTCTCTTTCCTCTTTCCCTCCCTTCCTTCCCTCTAGCCTTCCTTCTTTCCCTCTGTCCTTCCCTCCTTCCTTCCCTCTTTTCCACCCTCCTTCGTTCCCTCCTACCTTCCCTCCCTCCTTCCTTCCCTTCTTCATTCCCTTTCTCCCTCCTTCCTTCCTTCCTTCTTTCCTTCCTTCCTTCTTTCCTTCCTTCCTTCCTTCCTTCCTTCCTTCCTTCCTTCCTTTCTTCCTTCCCTTACTTAACTTCTTCCTTCCCTTTCTCAACTCCTTCCTCCCTCCTTCCTTCCTTCCTTCCTTCCTTCCTTCCTTCCTTCCTTCCTTCCTTCCTTCCTTCCTTCCTTCCTTCCTTCCTTCCTTCCTTCCTTCCTTCCTTCCGTACTGCCTCCCTCCCTCCCTCCCTCCCTCCCTCCCTCCCTCCCTCCCTCCTTTGTGTTTCTTAGTAACTTTTTTCAGAGTATTGCTCTGGGGTCATGTCTGGAAGTGCTCGAGACTATTTGGTACATAGAATTGAATTCTGGCTTCTTGCAAGAAAATTGCATATTCAAACAAGAGAATCATATCTCTCTAACCCCAGAATCCAGAATTGGTAGAGAGTTTTTTTTCAGTTTCTAATAAAAACTAGCCATTAGTAGAATAACTAGTAAAAAAAAAATGATCAGACTTAAACACCAAATCCAAAGCCAACAACAACAGAATAGACACCCAATCTACAACATGCTAGACACAGAGGGACCACTGATACTAGCAGCCCAGAGGGCAAAGGAGGGGCAAAATGGATGCATACTGGGAACAGGGGTGGAGGGAGGACAACATTGGTGGTGGGAATGCCCCTCATTCAATGTCACTATGTACTTAAAAAGTTACTGTGAAAGATTTGTAATTCACTTTGGTCAAAATAAAAATTCATAAAAAAATAATAAATAAAATAAAAAAAAGAGAGACACACAGCAAAATGGATCAGAAAACTTGAATCCAACATTCTACTGCCTGAAATAAAAATATTTGAATGGTCAGAACAAACACAGACTCAGAGTCAAAATTTGGAAGAAAATCCTTCCACCAAACAACTCCCTTAAAAAGACTAGGTGGCTTTATTAATATCAGATCACAGACTAGAGGTTCAAGAAGGTTTTAAGAGACAGTCATTTCTTAATAATCAAGGGATGTGTGTGTGTGTGTGTGTGTGTGTGTGTGTGTACACACGCACACACCTCAGAAAGAATCACAAGCCTAAACATATATACACCTAATGAGGAGTCAGTAAAATAATTTAAAAAACTGCAAATTGACTTGTAGCAATACATTACTAGCAAAACTAATTGTAGTTGGAGACTTTAAAATAACTTTCAACTTTTGAAAGATAAAACAGGATAAAATTCAATAAGGTTATACTGGCTTTGAATGAAGAAATGGGAGGAAATTAATAGATTATTCATGTCCCAAAAGGCATATATACATTCTTGTCCAGTACACATGGACATTCTCCAAGATAGAACACATGGTGGGCTACAAAACAACTTCTTAAAATTAAGATGATAGAAATTATATCAACTGTCTTTTCAGATCATGGTGTTCTGAAAATAGAAATGAAGTACAAACTGAAAGAGAAATAATCATAAAACCTAAAAACTGGCACTGAGCGATAACACGGTGGTATTTGCCTTGCATGTGATCAACCCAGGACAGACCTGGGTTTGATTACCAGCAACCTACATAGTGAGGTGAGATTCTGAGCACCAGCAGGTGTGGCCCCAAATCAAACAAATCAACAAACAAAAAACTATTTGAAAATTAAAGCAGCTCACTACTGAACAACCAGTGGGTCAGAGCACAAATCAAAAGATCCTGAAAACAAAAGAGAATTAGGAAAGAAACTACAAGAATATATGGGACAAAGCAAAAGTGGTATTAAATGGAAATTTATAGCTTTGCAAGCATTTATCATGAAGGGCCTATATAAATAACTTAACAGCACAGCTCAAAAAATGAAAAATAACCAAGAAAATGAGCCAAAAGCAGGCAGGCAGATGGAAATAATAAAACAAAGCTGAAATAAAAAAAATAAAAATAAAAATATTAAAATCCAAAGGATCAGTGAAAGCAAGAGTTTTTTTTTATATTTTTAATTTTTATATATTTTTATATTATATATATATTTTTTTTTTTGTTTTGTTTTTGGGCCACACCCAGCATTGCTCAGGGGTTACTCCTGGCTGTCTGCTCAGAAATAGCTCCTGGCAGGCAAGCGGGGACCATATGGGACACCGGATTCGAACCAACCACCTTTGGTCCTGGATTGGCTGCTTGCAAGGCAAATGCCGCTGTGCTATCTCTCCAGGCCCATATTTTATATTTTTTATCTTGTTTATATTTTTAAATATAAGCAAGGTTGATAAACTATTAGCAATACTTACAATGAAAGAGAGATTAACAAATAGTTACAGAAATGAATGAGGGGTTGTCACAACAGATACTACCAAAATTTAAAGGATAATCAGAGACTACTTTGACAATATTTATGCCATAAAGCAGATTAACCTTGAAGAATAAGATAAATTATTGAACTCCTAAAGCCTCCTAACTTTGATCCAATGAATTAGAATATCTTAACAGACCTATTTCTACTAAGGAAATTGAAACGGTAATCAAAAGTTCCCAAGAACAAAAGCTGAGTCTCAGATGGATTTACTAAAGAATTCTTTTAGACCTCTAAAAAGGAACAATTACAATCATTTTTCAAGCTCATCTAGGAAGCTAAAGAACCAGAAACATGCTCTTTGAGGCTACATTGCCCTAATATAAAAAGCAGACAGAGACACAGAAAAAAGAGAAAGAAATACAGGCCAATATGCTTGATGAACACAAATGCAAAGATCCTCAACAAAATACTAGCACATGAACCCAACTATTCACACAACACGCATTTGATCAGAGGTTAATATTTAAGATTATAATGTACTAGTAAAACTTAACAAGAAAACAACACCTAGGCCCATACATCTAGGCCCATCATAGGGAGAAGAGATGAACAGACATTTCCTCAAAGAAATACAGATGGTCAAAAGCATATGAAAAAGTGTTCCATATCATTAGTCATAGGGAAATGTAAATCCAAACTACAGTGAGCTATCCGTTCATACCACAGAGACTGGCACACATCAATAAGGATAACAAGCAGTAACAGCATGGATATGAAGAGAAAGGGACTCTCATTTACTGCTGATGGGAATGAAGACTGATCCAGCCTTTTTAAAAAAACAATGTGGATATTCCTCAAAAATGTAGAAATTGAGTTCCTATATGACTCAGTAATACCATTCGTGGGAATATACTTTAGGGACCCAAAAACACAATATTGAAAAGGCATTTGCACTCCTGTGTTCATTGTAGCACTATTCATAATAGCCAGAATCTGGAAACAACTCATGTGCCCAAGAATAGATGAGTTGATAAAGAAATTGTGGTACATCTATACAATAGAATGCCACATAAGTGTTAGGAAAATTGAAGTTATAAAAATCTACTTATACATGGATGGATATGATAGTATTATGCTGAGCAAAACAAGTTCAATTTCTAGGGACCGAAAAAAATGAACATACTTATCTGTGGAATATTAAAAAATAGTTTGAAAATAATACCCAAAGACAAAAGATGGGGACTAGGAGGACTGGTCTATGGTAGCCAGTTTGCTACAAAGAGCAGCCACGTGCACTTAGGACAGAGAAGGAACTACTAAGACAAAAACAGTTGGGAATATTCACTTTGGACAAGAACTGGGTGCTGAAAGGAAAGAGATAAGCATGATACCCCTTCAGTAACCATATTGTAAACCAGTATTTAAATGAAGAAAAAGGAACAAAGAAAGTGAGTGAGAAAGAGTGAAAGAAAGTGTGTGTGTGTGTGTGTGAGAGAGAGAGAGAGAGAGAGAGAGAGAGAGAGAGAGAGAGAGAGAGAGAGAGAGAGAGAGAGAGAGAGAGAGAGAGAGTCAGATTGGGGAGAGAACAAGTGGGGAATGAAGGAAACAAACTTGGGACATTGGTGGCACAAAATGTGCACTGGTGAAGGAATGGGTGTTGAATGCTATATAACTGAAACTCAAGAACAACTTTGTAACTGTTTCTCATGGTGATTTAAAATACATATTTCTTTAAAAAAGAAATAATAACATTTCTATAAGCTGGCAACTAAATACAAGAAATCTCGAGGGTCCCAGCAAAAAATAGTTCAAACAGGAAAGCTCTATGCTCATAATGACAAAAATCAAAAATAGATCAACACTGAATAAAGAAAAGAATGCTTATTATAAGATTTACAATAGATCTAGCAAATGACACTCTATATACCAGAAGAGATTGAAGAAATACAAAGATTTAATAAAATGAACACAAAGAATACTCAACCAGATAATGACTAAGGTTTGATGAAAAATTATGTCGCTCAGGGCCAGACAACAGATTAGGAAATTTGTAGCCTTGAAACCAGTTTTGCAAGAAGTATTAATGGAGTTTCTGAAAAGAAAGAATTAACTTCCTAGCACATGGCATTGAGTATGGCACTTACAGAACTTAGGAATGCTCTCCACTAAATTAAGAAAGATATATTTACTCCTAGTCTGCTAAGACATTTTTATATATTTTCAACAAATAATAAATACTATAATTTAGAACATTTATATAAAGTAGGCTACTTAAATATCACATAATGTAGTATCCTGTTTAGTTCCTGATTCTGTATCTACTTTAAAGGGATTTTTTAGGTTGTCTCCCTGCAAGCAGTTACTACACTGAAAACTAAGTTATGTGCTTTGCTCTTGAAATTACTCAATGATAATTTTTCTTATAATAATGTCTCTCCTTCAAGGCATGGACAGTAAATATTTCAATTAATAAACAGATAAGGCCTGTGTTATTACTATAAAATACCAAAACCATAAAGTAAACAGCACTTTCAAAGGCTCTCAAAAAAGGTCCCATTTTGGTCCACCCAGCTATGGTCGGCCCATGGCAGCTACAGAAATCATGTCTTAATATTAATCACAAAATCCACATCAGCTAATCATCCAGCACTTCAGTCACATGTAATTCAAGGTTGTTCTATTACAGAAATCATAAGAATAAAATGAAATGAAAACTTGCCTAAAGGTTTAACATTTCCCAAATTTATAAATTGCCAAGGTAATCAATGTCTCTTTTCAAAGACAGGCAGAGCCTAGATTCCAATAGAATCATTATCCCTAAGAAGACGGAAATACACCCCCCCAAAAAAAGGGCAACACAATAACAATACATCAAAAAACAGAAAAGGTACTAATTCCTTAGGAGCTCAGAAATAAGTGCATTTCTTCTACCTCAAGTAGATATGGTGGTTTTACAGGGTTTGACTATGTTCAAATTATACCTTCTAAGAGTGAGGAGCACAGTGAAGAAAGAAGTAAGGAAGATATATGGAAGGAGTAAGGATTCTTTTTTCTTCTCTTTTCTCCCTCTAAACAATAAGCTGTGTGACAACGGGCAAATCATGAGAACTTCCTAGAATTTTGTTGTTGATATTGGGTAATACCTGGCTGTGTTCAGGGATTTACTCTTGATGTACACTCAAGAATTACTTCTGGTGGTCCCAAGGGTACCATATAAGATGCCAGAGATTGGCCCCAGGTCAGCCATGTGCAAAGCAAATGCCCTATCCACTGGATTATTGCTCCGGTTCCTGGAATTTGTTTTTTTCTTGTAGCTGGTAAATAGAACGCAATGCAGTTCAAGATCTCTGGATATGAACTCTAATAGCATGCATTTTATACAGAATTATTTGAATAAACTAAATAATAAATAAAAAAAACTCTACATTTCCTAATTAATAATGGTCAAAGAAAAAAACCACTCTTCCCTTGAAGCATAATAATAAAGAGTATTACTGAAAGAACAAAACAAGCTTATCTTTTCCAATTTCATGTATATCTTATCTATCAAACTTTAAGGTAAACCTGGCTACAGAATGTTACTTAAGGTTGCCTTTCAAATATAAATGTAAACCTTGCAATATTTCTATTTTTCAATTTTTTCTTGGCTCTCTGAAGAGAAAGTTGACTAAGAAAGAAAGCAGTCAGCTACAAAATCTTAGTCATATATCTTCCTTAAAAGAAGACTCCTAAATACATGATTCTCTCTAGTACTACACAAGATGCCAAAGATTGAGAGCTCAATTAAAAAGCAATTCCACTATCAAAATCAATGCGTTTTATATGACCCATGCCCATGTCTGTAAAAATCTTATTAATACTCAATGATTATGAAACATGGAGATAATAAAATATTTGACAAAGCTACAAAAGACAACCAATGTCACTGAATTTGACTTAGAAAGTTAATTTGTTTTTCTGAATTATATTTTCAGAGTCAGTCAATTATATCTTTGGTGAGCAAACCATTCAATCTTCCCTATTCTCTTAATTAATTTTAAAAACACTAATCATCATATTTTTATTTTAATGTTTTTCCTCAAAGTTTTCGCTATACTGTAAGTCACTGATTATAAGAATCTTTACATATTAGATTATATATTCTTAGTTTATCAAAATAAAAATTTCTAACAGCATTGGATGAATGCTCTAAACATTCTCTGCAGCACAGCAGAAGCATCCATATTCCAGATCCTCACTAATCAATAATTAGAAAAAATATTAATTTGTTCATATTGGCAAATATTTACTAACAGTACATTTTAATCAAACATCTACCTTTAAATTCACTTCTTATTAATTTTTTACTTTGAAATTTCTCTTATTTCCAATAGCACTTTTCCCAAAAGGAAAAGGTGGGCAAATTTCAGATTTCATGCTTTGTAGATCTAAACTGAAGTGTCACAGAATGACTGGTACAAAGGAAAGACAGCTGGAGTTATGTGACAAACAGGAACCTGGCTCGCTGACTGGCTGCTACCAGTCAGTTGGTACTACTACTACTATCAGCTTTGCCCATTACAAATGCTCTAAAAGAATTCAGTCAGCATGGGAGTGAAGATTTGGTAGTGAATTCTTGAGAAGCAAAGGAGGTTGATTTTCAGTTAATTTTCAGAAAATGGAAAGAATGGGTTATTTCTGGGTCTTATAAAGTTAAAATCTTAACACCAATAGGGACACTTTCAGAAAGTAAATAGTCTACTTATATTACAGTAATGAATCAGTGAGGTGTACTATAATTATTTTCAGAGTAGTTTAATGTCATATTATGTCATGAAATGAAATGAAAAACTCTTATACTATTAAAATATCAACTTCACCAGAATAAAATTTAAGGGCCCACTTACTGGGCTGCTACAGTAATGAAACACTATATAATAGGAATGGGAGTATAAATCACAAAGAAATAATTCAGCAGTAGTAATATCAATACAACTCTATGCAATTCATCATTTCTACAGAAGTTTTTCTAAAAGAGAGGGCAAATGAGCTTAGTCTTATATGTCTCTGAATAATTTCAGAAGCTACTTCAAACATGTACTCAGAAGAATAACAAATAAATGGGTGGAAGACATGATCTATTACCATAATAAGTCATGAATACAAAAGGAAGAAAGTATTGATTAGCTATATATTTTCTATGTATAAGTTATATATATATATTATATACACATTTTTCCATTCTACTAATATGAATCCTACTTATTTCATTTTCTATCCCCAGAACTTATACATGGCCTGACATACAATACTGTAGGATGAATTAATGAAGAATTGGACTTCTTTTTTACCTTGGTTTCGAACTGAGGAAACATAATTAACGCCATTAACATCTCTCCAGTCCCAGAATTCTGGCAATTTTAAACTCTCTGCATGCATTTCAGCAGTCAATGGTGCAGGTTTGGGCCTAGGAGGAAAATATGCATTTCATATCAGTATAAAATCATCTCTTAGAGAATGATTCCTTTACTTCTAAATACATTTCAAACACCTTAGGCTATGTTCTAAACTCAGACTCAAAGCAGACTTGTCCCATCAATGTAGCAATGTGCCAACTATGCAGACATGTGGCAATCATCACTAAGTTATATAAATGGCTTTCATTTCCATTTCATTTTCAGAATAAAAATTTTTCTTTTAAGTGACATTGGTTTAGTATCCTTCTGTGATTGTATTTTTGCATATACACAAGTAGATGCAGTATTTTATTTTTTACTAAGAAAGAAACCATAGGAAGCTGCAGATAATCGACAAAATAGACAGAAAACAGAGAAAATATTAATTTTGACTCAGAATATATTGGTGGTGATAGAAAGGTGATAAGATAATGTAGGTCCTACTTAATAAGCAGTGGATGACAACCCCGATTTTGGTCCTATAACAACATGAGGATCATGAAAAATATGGCAACAGTGAAAGGTTTCTGACGCAGTGATTAAGAATTAATTACAAAGAAAATTAATTACAAAGAAAATCAAGTTGTTTCTGGAGTATCCATCATGTTGCATTTCTCTGGCAAAAAAAGGCACATGTAAAAATAGTTTAGGAAGTACTGATACTAGGGCAAAATGGAAATATTATGCAAATTAAAAAAATCACTCACAATCCCTGCCATGTAATGGGCACAAGGAAACATAAAAGGCTGCTTCTTCCTCCCTGCTTTATTTTCTGCTTTCATGCATGAGAAAGCCTAGAAAGCTCCCAGGGAATATAATGTCACCAGGACTCACAAGCAAGGTAGGCTGTCTCTACCTGAGATGAGATGAGTGACCACTCTGACCACAGAGAAGTGTGACCACTCTGCTTTGCTTAGCAGCCATGCGTATCTTCTAGCCAATGAACACCAGCACAGTACGTAGTAAAGACCACACTACAAACGTGTCAATAGGGAAACAATACAGGAAAACACTATGCATAGAGAATGATGATGGCAGCTCTGATGACCCAAAAAGTCTCAACCACCTAATTAGCCTCTCAGAAAAGTATAGGAAAGAATTATGGAGGATGTTCATAGAACTCAAAGATAGCATATATAGAGCTGAACAGAACACAAATATAGAAATCAGAAAACTCCAGGGGCCAGAGAAGTGGCGCAGTAGTAGGGCTTTTGTTTTGCACGCAATTGACCCAGGATAGACTGTGGTTTGATCCCCGACATCCCACATGGTCCCCCAAGACAGGAGAGATTTCTGAGCAAATAGCCAGGTGTAACCCCTGAACATCACTAGGTGTGGCACACACACACACACAAAAAAAGAAATCAGAAAACTCCAAACTAAAATAAAGGGACTCAAAAATTTAGTAGATAAAATAAAATCCTCAGTGAAAAGCCTCTTAAACAGGGTAAGAGCAGCTCCCATATGATCCAGCTATACCATTCCTAGCAATATACCCCTTGAACACAAAACTACAGTTAAAAAATCTGGCTATTTATAGCAGCCAAAATCTGGAAACAACCAAGATGCCCTTCAATAGATGAATGACTAAAGAAACTGTGGTACATATACACAATGGAATATTATGCAGCTGTCAGGAAAGATGAAGTCATGAAATCTTCCTATATATGGATGTACATGGAATCTATTATGTTGAGCAAAATAAGTCAGCAGGAGAGAGATAGACACAGAATAGTTTCCCTCATCTATGGGTTTTAAGAAAAAATTAAAGACATTATTGTAATAAGGCCCATAGACAATAGAGTTAAGGGCTGGAAAGTCCGAACGACTGGCTCACAATTTGAAGCTCACCACAACAAGTGGTGAATGCTGTTAGGGAAATAAATACACTAATATCTAGCATGACAATGTTAAAGAATGAAGGAAGTAGAATGCTTGTCTCAAATACAGGTAGAAATGGGGGAGGAGGACACTGGTGGTGGAAATGTTGCACTGGTGAAGGGGGGTATTCTGTTTATGACTGAAACCCAACTACAATCATGCTTGTAATCATGGTGCTTAAATAAAGATTTATATATTTTAAAAATAAAATAAAACTGCATAGTATTGGAATAAAGGCAGACCCTCATATTAGTTGAATAGACGCGAGTATTCAGAAAATGTCTACCAGACATACTATGAATTTATATTTGATAAAGGGGCAAGAAATGCAAACAGAGCAGGAAAGTTTCTTCTACATTTGGTGTTGGGACATCTGCTCAGCTACTTGGAAAACATCAAACTCAGACTTCTGTCTAACACTATGCACAAAGGTCAAATTCAAATAGATTAAAGATCTTGATATCATACTGAAACCACAAGGTACATAGACAACATGAAGATAAAACACTCCATGACATTGAGACTAAAGGCATCTTCAAGGAGGAAACAGCACTCTCCAAATGAGTGAAAGCAGAGACAAACAGATGGGAATATATTAAACTGAGAAGCTTCTGTACCTCAAAGGAAATAGTACCTAGGATACAAAAGCCACCCTCAAAATGGGAGAAACTTTTTACCCAACACTCCTCAGATAAGGGGCTAATTTCTAAGATATACAAGTTACTGACTGAACTTACAAGAAAAAAATATTTAACCCTATCAAAAAATGGGGAGAAGAAATGAACAATTTCTTTAGGAAGAAATACAAATGGCCAAAGAGAACATGAAAAAAATGCTCCACATCATTAATAATCAGTGAGATGCAAATCAAAACAACAATGAAGTACCATCTCACACCAAAGAGACTGGCACACATCACAAAGAATAAGAACAATCAGCGCTGGCAGAGATGTGGGGAGAAAGGAACTCTCATTCACTGCTGGTGGGAATGTTGTCTAGTCCAGTCTTTATGGAAAACAATATGGAGATTTCTTAAAAAACTGAAAATTGAGCTCCCATAGGATCCAGCTATACCACTCCTAGGGATATACCCTAGGAACACAAAAACACAATACAAAAATAACTTCCTCACACCTATATTCATTTCAGCATTATTTGTAATAGCCAAAATCTGAAAACAACCAATATGCCTTTCAACAGATGAATGGTTAAAGAAACTAGGATATATATACCCAATGGAATATTATGCCGTTGCCAGGAGAGTTAAAATCATGAAATTTTCCTATACATAGATGGACATGTAACTATTATGCTGAGTGAACTAAGTGAGGTGGTGTGAGAGAGATACAGAATAGTCTCACTCATCTATTCATGTTTTAAGAAAAATAAAGGACATTATTTAATAGTGCCCATAAATGAGGAACAGAAGGACCAGCTCACGATTTGAAGCACAACACCAAGAGTGGTGAGTGCAGTTAGAGAAATTACTACACTAACAACTACCATGACAATATTAATGAGTGATAGAAGTAGAATGTCTGTTTCAAATACAGGCAGGGGGTGGGGAGGAGGGAAATGGGGGGCATTAATGTTAAGAATGTTGCACTGGTGAAGGGGGTTGTTCTTTTATGAATGAAACACAACTACAATCATGTTTGTAATCACAGTGTTTAAATAAAGTATTGTTAACAAAATCATTCACATGAGCAAACAAAAATCCTGAGAATACTAATGGACAAATTTAAGGACAAGAGACAATGCAGAAATTAAGGGGCTTGTCTTGTTGGCCACTGCCATTATTCGAACCTCTGAACAGAATAAGTTCTCCTGATCACTGCCAGGAATGGTCCTGAAGCATTTCTGCATTTGATCAAAAGTTAAAAAATCTTAAGATAAGATAGATAATATAAGAATTAAGTGTTTTCTTAATCTCTTTATGCAGCAAACACTTGTTCAATTTCTGGTACTGAATGTGATTTCCTAGTACTTCCAGGAATGATCCCTGAACATAAAGCTGGGTATAAGCCCTGAGCATTGCTGGATGCAATCCACCAGTCCTCATTCCCAAACAAAAATGAACACATTCCATATTACAGATAGATGTCAATTTGTTTTACACTAAAATATTAAGCAAGGCTGGAACAATACTAAAAAGTCTATTTTACAAAAATGAATGAAAGATGCTCATTGGCCATATGACACACACATTAGTCTCTATAAAAAATAAGCATCCATTAATATCATAAAATGTTGACTTGGATAATAATCATGGAATAAGGTACAAAATATACATATATATGCCTTGTGGAATATTTTATGTAAATGGCAGGCAAAAAATATATCAAAAAATCATGGAAATATTTTCTACTATTTCTGAACAACAAGGTGCACCAAGGATTTCACAATCTGATTTCAAATTAAGAGGCCAACAGATTGAATAAATTAATATATATCTACTAATTGTACTGAATATACTTAAGAATATACTAATTAATATGAAAGAAAAAAATGAAGTATGGCATCATTTTAGGGCAAGTAATTTCAAGTATCTCAGAGTCTTACTGACCTGCTACAGACAATTCCATCACCTAAGTTAACTTTACACCAGAAAAATGATTGACTTCCATTAAATAATCCTTTATTCCCTAAGATTTACATTAAACTTTAAATAAAACAGTTAGACAGAGTGATCATACTCATTTGTGGAATATAAAAAGCATAGTATGAGAATAATATCCAAAGATAATAGAAACAAGGGCCAGGATCGCTGGACCATAGAAAGAAACTTGTCACAAAGATGGGGCAGGGGTACTGTAATTAGGCCAGGTATCTCTGTGACAATGGTAGTTGTAAATGGTCACTCTGGACAAGAGCTGTGCATTGAAAAGTGATATGTATGATATCTTTTCAAGTAACAACTTTGCAAACCACAGTGCATAAAATGACAAAAGAAAAAGAAGTATCTGCCATAAAGTGAAACTGGAGGGTGGGATCAAGAGGGAAGACATTGGTGGAAGGAAGTATATATTGGTGAAGGGATGGGTGATTGAATGTTGGATAACTGTAATTCAATTATGAACTACTTTGTAACTATGTATCTCAGGGTGATTCAATAATAAAACATAAATAAATGAAAGTAAAGTATAAATCACCAACCCCCTACTCAGAATATATTTAGTCTTTGTGTAGCCCTTAACATATGGCAATTATTATAACACCCATTATCAACATTCATGCCAAGAAGATTAAGTATGACACTTGTGGGGCCGGAGATAGCGTGGAGGTAAAGCGTTTGCCTTGCATGCAAAAGGACGGCAGTTCGAATCCTGGCATCCCATATAGTCCCCGAGCCTGCCAGGAGCAATTTATGAGTATAGACCCAGGAGAAACTCTTGAGTGCTGCCGGTGTGACCCCCCCAAAAAAACCACAAAACAAACAAAAAAAAAAAAACAAAAAAAAGTATGTCACTTGTACAATTAAGAAACTCCATTAACTCTCTCCTTCGTATCATTCTAAAAGGCAAAGTATTACAACCTGATGTGTCTATATCCCTATATTTCACACACACTCACACATATATGAAATGAAAGTAATAACTGAAGTCCAATGCTCTCAAAATGAAGAGCATAAAGAAGAAATTGGGGATGAAGAAGTGCATTGCAAACACCACAGGTACACTTTGGTACTGGACCTCAATCATTCTCAAACTGTTTTAAGAATATGATAAAAGCTCTGGTCTTAAGAGATTCCCACAAACACAAGTTTTAAGTAAAATGCCATTTTATGTAAAATGTTACTTTACAAGCTCCCTAAACCTCAGGTTAAGAATCTCTGATTATGTCACTTGATTATTAGAACTTATTTAGAAATAAAAATACTTATGCAAAACATTTTTCACTTCAGTCAATTCTATCTCATCTTAAAGAGTCTATAAAAACTCATATTAAAAAGTAGTATTTTATAAAGCTGATCCTTCCTTAAGATAAAGGTGGTTAAGTGGAGAGAAAGCATAGGTATAAAGAGTTCCATGGAATCATGGCACATGTCATATGGCATAACTGTTTTTGTGAGGCTCAATGCCAATAACATGTTTTCTGAGTGACTTCCTTGCAATTTTGTTTGAACCTATCTCAGTTACTGAATTCATATTCCAAGCTGACAAACATACAGATTGCCTCCAATTTAGTGAGTCCTAGAGGAAAATATGATATGTTCCTTTCTTGCATTTTAATTAACAAGACTACTCATAATGAATTTGAAAATTTTTAGGAAATATGTTCAGAATTTTTCTGAAAAAGGTTAGAATTATTAGAGAATAATATCAGATGGATTAAAAATACAGCACACAACTAAAAATATCAGAAATAAAGAAGTTTTGTCTGCAAATAAAAAACTTGCAGTGCATTTAAGTTGTTTATAATTAACTGCTTAGTAGACTATTCAACAATAAACTTTAAACCAAGGACTTGTTATTAACACTGTACTCTTTGAAAATTAGTCTATCTACCTACATACCAGGTTCCTATTAGTTTCTAGTTCCCTATCATTCAGTCATATCAATTTCTCTTAAAGAATATAGGGCATCATTAGAATATAGCCACTTAGTAAGGGTTTTGGAATGATATGCTACAATACACAACTATAATCTGAGGAAATAAAAGTAAACAACCAAATTCTTGACCATATTAATTTAAAATACTAAATAATAATTTCAAAATAAGAAATATAGCATGAAGTTTATAGCTAAAGATGGGAAGTTACAATTTTGAATGATAGAAACGAATAATAAATAAGGAACAATTTTTCAGGAATTTAAACAGAAAGAGGTTTTGGACATTTTAAAGATTACAAATTTCACAGTTATTATAGACAAGTTGAGCTAGGTCATTTTGAGGCAAAGGGAATAATATGATAGCAAGCAAAGTTCTCATTAAGTGCATACTAATATTTGAAGACAGGTAAGGTATAGTCGTGGTCAAATTTGTATGACGAAGTTTATGTATTAGAAAACAGGTAGTAAGACAATCATAGCAAAATACAAGTAGATGAAACAGACAGCATTTCATAGAGTGACTAAAAATGGGATCAGAAATAGGAAAATATAGGAGAACTGATTCATAATGAAGGAGAGATGACAGAGTCTTATGCCAGTTAGTGAAAATTGAAAAGGAGCAAAGGGAGATACGTGACAAAAGCTATAAAAATGATTTGAAACATTAGATAATGTGCGAAGGAGAGCAATAACAGAAAAAGATAAAAAATTAAAGTTGGAATGACCAATAAAATGGTGAGTGAACCAGGGAGAGCTGGTTGGAAGGACAGCATTCACACAGCACCTTCATTAGTGAAACAGATGGGTGCTTTATTACCTTGGGATACTATGACGGTAACCACCAGCTCTCTGCATCATCTGTCTCAGTGTAAGCTTCTCATATTCTTTGTATACGGTTGCAGTCCAGGACTTCTGAACGGCATTGATAGTTTTCACAAATTTGTGGTTATATTTGTAAAACCTGTTAGAATAGCTGCCAACAAAAGTACAATAGTTTAAGATATTCTTGTTACTAACGTAAATAGATGCCAGGAAAATAGGAATCTTATACTATGAGATTGAATTGAAAGTGGGGACAATGGATATGACTCAAGTGGGAGAATACATGCCATGCCCTATATGTAAAATTTAAGATCTTATCCTAGGTACCACATCTCCCAGCCCCCAACATTGTTCAGTGATAGTCCTGGCTTCTAGTCCTGGCTACAAATACGGCCCCAAACAAGAATAAAAAAAAATAAAGTGGTACAATTTCATGGGGGGAAAAAAGTATAAAAACAATCTAAAATGGAAATGTCTTCCTGTGAGAACAATAAAAAATAATAGGTATATGTAAAGATGTTAAATAAAACAATTTTTGTACTTTAATATTTTATAAGCATTATTATATTTAAAATAGGAAGTATTTAAAACAATAATGGTACTTCCTACATTTTTATATTACTATTATTATATTACATTATATTGCCTGTTCAGTCAAAATGTCTAGATTATTTAGTAATAAGTGCCTTAAGTTTGTTAAATAAATTTAAAAAATCAGATATTTGTACAGAATAAATTTTTTCTGTTTTATTTTTTGGGCCATACGCATGCTTAGTTCCTGGCTCTTTGCTTAGGGCTTACTCCTAGAAGCACTCAGGGGACCATATGCAGTTTCAGGGATTGAACACATGTAGGCTGCATGGAAGGCAAGCATGCACCTTACCCACTAATGACCAAGAATTTTAATTTCAGTCACTTACTGCTTGATTAATATTTATGTTCAATTAATAATAAATATTTTTCTTTATAAGTCACTGCAATTCTGTGGACATTATATAACATCTACATTTTTTTCTTTTCTTTTTTTTTATCAGGGGAGAGCACAAAAGCAGTCCCCCACTACCACAAATTATGCAGTTGAGTTTCCCACATTTGGGGAAATCGCAGGAGTCAGCACATCCAGAGTGCATGGATAAGTCTTGCCTTGGGGAAACCACCTTTGTGATCATGGTATCTTTCCTGCCAGGTAAGTATAACATCTACATTTTTAAAACCATTTAGTATTTTAGTGTTAGGATAACTCAGTAATCAGGATTTACAGTACTCCTAAAATATTAGGCTCTGCATTCAGGGATCTCTTGTGCAGGTTTCGGGGACCATCACCATTTTCCCCAATCTCCCTCCTCCCCACCCCACCCCCGCCTATACTCTAGACAGGTTTCCTACTTCCCTTATTTATTCACATTGTTATGATAGTTCTCAGTGTAGTTATTTCTCTATCTGCACTCACCACTCTTTGTGGTGAGCTTCATGTCATGAGCTGGCACTTCCAGCCCTCCTCTCTTTTGTCTCTGAGAATTATTGCAAAAATGTCTTTCATTTTTCTTAAAACCCATGATGAGTGAGACTATTCTGCATCTATCTCTCTTCCTCTGATTTATTTCACTCAGCATAATACATTCCATGTACATCCATGTATAGGAAAGCGATATGGAGATTCCTCCAACCTTTATGGAAAAAACTAAATATATCTTTCATGTGTGACCACTTACTTTTCCTCTTTCTGGAGAGTCGGAGAATGTACCATGTTCACATTCACTTTCTCCAAGGCAGCTCCCACCTTTTTTCCAGTGAAACAAGCCCAGTTCCGGCCTAGCACATCATGCACCCACCCAGGCATTGTCTCGTTGCAGTAACTAGTGACATTTTTGCCGTCTTCTTTATACTGTAATAAAGTAAGGCAAGGAGAAGTTTCTGAATCTGTGTCCAAAATCAGGTCTAATTCTCAGAACCTACATCACAATAAGTATGCCCTTTCTCTTTATCATCAGGGATAGCCTCTGCCAACAAAAATACCCTTAGAAGTTACATTCCTAAGATTTTATTCAAAATGAAAGAAATAAGCATTGTTATAATTAACACTGTTGATCACTTCTCCACCCAAAACAAACACTGTAAACAAAAGGTAGGGAAAAGAAATAAACATTTTTAGAGCATGTGTCATGTTTTAGGCATTTTATAAACATTCATTTATAGGGGGCTAGAACGATATCACAGCAGATAGAGCATTTGCCTTGTATAAAGCAAGCTGACCCAGGTGTAATCCTTGGCATCCCATATGGTCCCCTGAGTCTGCTAGGAGTAATTTGTGAGCACAATGCCAGGAGTAATCCCCAAGCACTACCAGGTGTGGCCCAAAAAGAAAAAAGAAGAAAAAAGGAGGGGCAATAAAGATGCAGGCACTGACTGATCAGTGAGTTAATAAAGTTTTCAGCAAGAATAAGTAGCCCCTCCTTAAGAGAAGTAAGATTAAGTGGCAGAAATCAGTTTTTCTCAGTATCTTTTCAAAGAAGATTCGTAGCAGCAAACAATTAGAACAAATGATCAACTTATATAGATTTAAAGAAAATCCTTTTTTTAATCTCATGAAGTTTATAGATATTTCAATTCTCAAGAAGCTAAAGCCACTTAGTAAATAATCTCTTTATTTCTCTAAGAAAGGCTCCTTTTCAATGTCATTTTCAATGTTGATAACTAAAAACAACCATAAAGTGATAGATTTCCAGATTTGAATTCAAATATTTGGCTTCTTATCACTTCTTCATGCAGGGAACACTAATCCAGAGTGAGTTCAATTTGGGAGGCAAAAAAGAAGAATAAAGCCAAATTTTTGAGAAAGAGTTTATGTACAGCAGGGGTCTCAAACTCAATTTACCTGGGGGCAGCAGGAGGCAAAGTTGAGGTGAGGCAGGGCTGCATAAGAGATTTCACCAAAAAAAGTTCTCAAACGCCATTATAACAGTTTAATTATTTCTTCTGAACATGAATAGAACATTGAGTGAAGATCATGAACAGTTCTTCTGAATATGGCATCTTTTGCCTATTCTTTGCTGCCAGACTTGACAGCGCTTCTCACAAATCTGAACCACATTTGGCTTTAGAGAGGAAGCAGTTGAGACCCTCAGTATGGCTTGAAGATGATCATCATTAAGTCTAGACCTGTACTTTGACTTATTGAAGTTCAATGTGGAGAATAACTTTTCACACAAATATGTGCTCCCAAAAAAGCACATGCTGCTGCTCTTGAACATTCCAGAAAGCTCAGGGAAGCTGGGGGGGGGGGCAATTCTCTCAAAAATTGCCCATGTATGTTTGTTTTTCCACTAATCTCCCTGAACTTGGCTTTGAGATCAGAGTTGCATTTCAGGTCAATGAGCTCCATTTGAAGCACAGGAGGGGCATCTTGCACATCAAAGGAAAAGGGGTCCACAAAAATCTGGAAAGTGGCTCTGTGCTTTTTGAAGTCTACAAATCTGTGATCGAATTCCTTCTCTAGCTTAAAAAGAGCATCAACATATTTCTCACCACTGAATGGTATGCCTGCATCCACAAGTTCCTTGCATGCTGGGAAATGGCAAAGGTTTGTCTGAGAGCTGGGATTTCCATAACACAAGTTTTTTGGAGAATGCTCTCACGTTGTCATAGGCAGCACTGATAAGCTGCCCCAGGCCTTGTAACATCTTGTTTAGTACATTCAGCTTATGTGTGATGTCAACAAGAAAAGCTAAGTCCATGAGCCATTTGTGATCACTCAACTCAGAAACAGCATTTCCATCCTTCTCCATCAAGGCTTTCACTTTTTCTCTCAACTCAAAAAATCTTTTCAGGACATTTCCCCCACTGAGCCAACGTACCTCGGTGAAATAGAGCACATCTCCATATTCTGACTCCATTTCCTCTAAAAAAAGCACAGAACCACCTGTGCTTTAAGCCCCTGGATCTGATTTGGTTGATGCATTTCACAACAACAGACATCACATTGTCACACGGCAGGCATTTACTGCAAAGGGCCTGCTTATGGATAATGCAGTAAAGAGCAATGGCCTTCTCTACACCCTCCTCTTCAAGATTCTTTTTGAATAAGTGCCACCAGTCCATTTTCCTCCCTGTCATCAATGGCGCTCCATTGGTTATTATTCCAACAAACCTCTTCCATGGCAAACCTGCATTATCAATGGCATCACACAGATGCTGAAATATCTCATTAGCGGTGGTCTGGCCATGTATTGGAATTATTGTGGGCAGCTCCTCTGTCAATTCAAAATTGCAATCAACACCACGGACATAAATTGTAAGCTGTGCAGTGTCTATTATATCTGTGCCCTCATCAAGAGCACTGAGTATGCATCAAAACATTTGGCTTTCTCACACAGTTGATGATAAATGTCACTTGACATGTCAGAAATGCACTCTGCCACAGTGTTGGCAGAAAGGCTGATTTTGCTAAACTGACCTTTTTTTTCCGGACAGATAATACTTGCAGCCTGTAACATGCATTTTTTAACAAACTCTCCTTCTGTGAATGGTTTCCCTGCCTTAGCAATCATCTCACTAACCATGTAACTAGCTTCGGCTAATGCAACATTCTCTTTGGTTGCTTTCTTGATGAAATCTTGTTGCCTCATTAGACATGCTTTAAGACTGGCAATCCGCTTGGCTCTCTCATTTCCTTGATATTTTGCACATTCCTCAGCATGTTTAGTTGAATAATGGCGTTTCAAGTTGTATTCCTTGTGCACTGCAACTTTCTCTGAGCAAATAAGACATGTGGGGATGCCCCTGTGCTCAACAAAGAAATACTGCATCTCTCACTTTTCCTGAAATTGTCTGTGCTCGTCATCAATCTTTCTCTTCACTGCAGGCTTTGATGAAGTCATGCTGAAAGTATGACAAAATCTAATTCTGTAATAAACTTCTCTCCCTTAGGCCTCCGATAATGCAAGGGACAGTGGGCAGGAGCAGCGGAAATGACATCTGCGCTAGGCGCAAATTATTCGCGATTATTTGCTTACTGAATATTCGCAATAAAAAATCGCATTAGTAAGAAAAAAATCGCAAAATATCGCATTAAACATTTGCATACCCCGAACAGAACTGCTCGGGGTATGCGAATGTTTAATACGATTTTTTTCTTACTAATGCGATTTTTATTGCGATTATTCAGTAAGCGAATAATCGCAAATACTGCGATATTTGAAGGCCAGCCATGGGTCACAATATGTTGTATGGAGGGCTGCAAATGGCCCCTGGGCCACGAGTTTGAGACCTGTGATGTACAGGCTATTTTAGGCACTGAATTTGATGAAATACTTGGCTTTTTCATCTATAAAACAAGAAAAATAGGAACTATTAGTTCCTATTATTGCACCCTGCAACTAATAATCTATGGTCTACTGCAGAGGTAAGTAAATGCTTTTAAGAAAAACTAGTCCATAAATATAGCATAGGTCCTGCAGGCCACAAACTCTATCTAAACTACTCAAATCTGCCTTTACTACACACAAGCAAATACAACACACAATCTGCATAAACTATACATTCCTTCAATACAGTTCTTTACAAACTACTCAGTAAATTAATTTTGACTGATTGGCTATGTTGAGTAATCTCAAAGATATTACTTCACTTATATGAGGGTGTTAGCCAATTTTTCTGCTTGTTTTATCTTTGCATAGTTTGTTTGTTTGGAGATATTTTTGGTGTTATTATAGGTCAAACTCAGACTCTTGCATGCTATGAATATGCTCTAGACTTTTTAAGCCATCTCTCTGTCCAGACCAACTTATTTAAGGGCATGAGAGCAAATATTATGAATTTCAGGTTGTAAGGCCTCTGTCACAACAACTTAGTTCAACCATTACAATAGAAAAGGTGAACAGGAAACATGAAACAGACTGAATCAGATTCTGTCCCAATAAAATTTAATTCATAAGAAATTGTGGGCCAGAGAGATGATACAGTATGTAAGGCATTTTGACTTGCACAGATTTATTCCCAGGCACCCCATAGATCCCCTAAGAACTGCTGTGATGACTAAATACAGAGTCAATAATAAGCCCTAAGTAACACCACTGTGGCCCCCAAACCAACAAAACACACATAAACAAAACCTATAGGCCTGTAAAATTAAGAAGTTTATGGAAATATGTAGCTAATAGTAAGTTTCAATATTTTTTACACTCATTCATAAATAAATGAGTGATTGAAAATTACCCCAGTAAATGACACTTAGAGGCAAAATTACCTTATTAAATCTGACTTACCTTATGTGACTGAATCAGAAAGAGAGCTAGAAGGAGGTAAGAACACACCTCAAGTTTGATCCCTTGCATAACATCATTCCTCTTTCCCCCAAGAACTTGGTGTAGCCTTGATGGTCCATAACATGGCTAAGTATGGCTTCATGCCACCACCCTTACCCATCACTTGAGTCCCTTTATCCCTACCTTTTAAGAAAAGTATGGCTTTGAATACAAAAGGAAGAGACTAGAATCACCATCAACTAAGCTTTATAGCACTGGGTTAATTTGTATGAGCATCTCATAGAATGGTATAATTTTCAACTTAATGGTTCATTATACTATCAAACTTGTCTAACAAACTATCTGTGTCTTTACTGGCACAGATTCAGCTTCCCACCAGGTTCTGAATAAAGACACAATGCAGAGAATAGAAATAAAGGTAAATAAATAAAAGTGACATTCTGTGTGAAGTTAATGAAATTACTTTTAGTATGATGCATTACATGAAACTACTAATTAAGAAATTAAAAAAAATCAGCTTGATTATTGCTAACCTCACAAAACTTAAAACAACCCCTAAGTCCTGTTGCTTGGTGCTCTCTTCTGTGTAAGCACATGTTCATGTTCTTTTAAACCTTATTAGAAGCTCATATGACTAGTCAGGCAGTGGAGACTAAGCCAAAGCTGATCACCTCAAGACAGCTTTTGAAATCAGTGTATAATAAACATTATGAGTTCTGGTGTTCTCCCTTATAGAAACAGTCAAATATATAAATAGGTAAAAATGCAAAAGACATCACAAAAAAAGTAGGAAAGAATAATGAAAGAATGTCCTGAATGTTCAAGTATAAAAGTGACATTAACTCACTTATTATCTACCATTTTAATGACAAATGTGTGTTCTATGGGAGAAAGCTGAACAAACGAAGTATGGGGAAAGTTGTCTGTTCTATAATTATAAATGCCAAACAGCATATTAATTTTAATATATGCTGATTCTGGCTGCCTTGAGTAGCCACAAGACTGATCATATAGTCCCCAAACCTAAAGCACTCATTATTTTGTCCAACGAGGGTAAGTTTGCTAAGATTGGAGAGAGAGTACAGGTTTATTCCTTGCAAGAAGCCTACCCAGGTTGCATCCCTGGCACAACACAGGATGTCTAGTTATAGACCCTAGAGCACCATCAGATAAGTCAGTAATATCCAGCACTACATTCGTGAGCTATCACACTGAACCTCCAGCATAGTTGACCAAAATAACCAGGGAAGAGGCCTCCTGAGATACATGTGGGAGGAGCCTGCCTCCCCCAGATAGAGTAAATCTGTTCAATCTTCCATAAATCATTCAAGCCTATTAAAAGAAACCTTTTTGTATATTTTTGCTTTACATCTACACCCAGCAGTGCTCAGTGGTTACTCCTGGCTCTCCACTCAGGAATCACTCCTGCTGGGCTCAAATGACCATCCCAAGTCTGTGTCATGCAACACAAGTAACTTGCCTGATGTACTATCTATCTCTATGGCCCCTAAAAAGAAAAAATTAGCAGTAAAGTATGTACTTAAGTTGAATGCCAAAATATAAATGTTTTAATGAAAAAAAGCCTTTAAAATATTTTTTAAAATTCTGTTCTGAGGTTAACTTGATGGCTCTTGGGCTTTCTCCTTGCTCTAAACTCAGAGATAATTACTGGTGAGGCCACGGTGACTATATGGAGTGCCTTGAATTGAATCCAGGTCAAGAACTTCAAGGCAAACTCATTCTCCACTTTCCTATTTCTCTATCCTCTATGAAAAAAAAATTTTAGTGAAAATGATAGGTGAATTGGGCCTGGTTATAAAATGGAGACTGTTATATAACTCTTGTAAAATTAAATATTTTAGAAATTATTTTAGACAATGAGTGAAATTTATTGCTTACAAAGTTTTAAAAGATAAAAAAAAATGGTGTTTTGGGGATGATGCTACTAAAAGTTGCTTACTTGCATCTGTCTAGGTAGTTTCAGTTCTAAGTTGCCTCCAAAATATATCACTTATACTTCCCTTTTTTTTTTTTTTTCTTTTTTTTTGGTTTTTGTTTTTTGGGTCATACCCGGCAGTGCTCAGGGGCCACTCCTGGCTTTATGCTCAGAAATTGCTTCTGGAAGGCTTGGGGACCAAATGGGATGCCAAATTCGAACCACCATCCTTCTGTATGCAAGGCAAATGCCTTACCTCCATGCTATCTCTCCAGCCCCCATTTTGCCAAATCTTTTATTTATCAAATACTTAACATAATTTCCCAGGCAACATACCAGATGATAGGCAAACTCTATTACTTAAGCCCTGGCCCTTAAGATGTTCAGAATACAATAAAAATTAATAAATAAATGATTAGTTATGCCATTCTTGTGATTCAGCAAGCTATCCAAGTTTGGAAAAGCCCAGAAAATTTCTTCACCTAAGCAGACTAAAAATCACTGATAAAATATCAAGTGTTAGGGACATTCACTTTAAAAGAAATCTGCTCCACATTGTTTTCCAGTGTGGTTTTTCATCTGGTCAGCACAACTGAGTCACAAGTTAAACATAACAGATAATATAAAGTCAACTTTCCCATGAGAGGAAGTGGGGGTGGGGTATCATTCAAATGTGACTTTTTCTGTTACAGTATTTTATGACTTTATGATTAAATTTAAATCTATGATAAATATTAACTTGTCAGTGTTAAAAAAATCTTTCAATGCTTAATATTTATCTACGACTTAATTGTTCCCAATCCCATGTGTCAGTCACTTCTTCATACACTATTTTTTTTCATAAGAATTAAAAAAGAGGTCAACTGCCAAAATTCTGAGAAGAGATACCTATAAAGTATGCAGCAAAGGCTTAAAAAGCCCCCCACTTTTTTCACAGTTGTATTTCAGTTACATAGTGACAGTGAATTAGGTCTGTTCCCACCACCAGTGTTGACCTCCCTCCACTATAGTTGTCAGCATGTTCCAGGACATCCACCCTTAGCCCCCTAGAATGCTAGCATAACAGGTTCATTTTGTGTATAGCCTGTTATAGTTTGGGTCTCTTGATTCTATTGCTGTTGACATTGGTTTTTGTATTTAGGGCTGATCATTTTTTATTTCTACTCTATGCTTCTAAGACCACTTGGCCACTGAGTCCCATCCACATTTTTTATCCTTTTTTCAGTTTGTAGGGAAACATATAAATGTGAAACTGATGTTCTATGGTTTTGTAAAAAAAATAAAAAAGGTGAAGCTTTAAATATAAATAAAATTGAAAAAATAAGAAAGAAAATAAAGGAGGGGGTCAAATGTGGCAAGTGTTTTGGTCTTTTTGTTTTGTTTCATTTTGTTTAGCATAGTTGCAGTAAACATTGGGGAAATTAGAAAGAAATTTTAAAATGTTTCTTATCCCAGAGGCAGACATGGGGGGGGGGGAAGAAAAATGAGAACATTAATGGCAGCTAAGTGTGTGCTAGTAAAAGGTGGTCTACATTCTATGATTAAATCTCAATCATGAACATTTTATAACCACAGTGCTTAAATAATTATTTTAAAAAAACCTGGTAAAAGATTTGTAAATTGTAAATAAAGATATGCAGATAGAAGAAATAAACTCCTATTTACTATTTTAATATTATTTTGTACTTTTTCCTTATTTTTCCTCAAAAATAAAGGCCTCCCCAGTGGCCTCCTCCATGGTGGTTTGGTAATCAGGAACTTCCAGGGCTATACCTAGACTAGACTCTGGTGGTACTGCTATGCTGGGGATTAAACTGGGCATTATTTAGTATGTGTAAGATGCACACTTCATTCCCTTGAATTATATTCCCAGCCCCTATATAATCTTTTCTTTATAAATTAAATATATAAATTAAATTAAAATAAAATCACCTTATATAAATAAGATAACATGAGTAAGGTAAAATACGGTAGTGATATGTTTGTGCAATCAAGTATAGATCATGAAAAAAAGAATCATTTGGGACAGAAAGTAGTTCAATGGACTGAGGGCATGCAAATTATGCTTTGTGGTAGGGCATGTGGTTTGATCCCTGGCATTATATTGTCTCTTGAACATCATAGGGAGCAACCCCTACTGTAGCACCACTGGGTATGTACCCCCAACAAAAGAAAAAAATCATATGTCATATCAGATGCCAATTTCTCATTAATCCATTAGGGTACCATGATAAATTTATTAATACAAATACTCTCCCACCTGGCATTTCTTTTATTACTGTGGATGGCTAATATGACTTTGGATATTAACACATTTAAAGGGCAGTTACTCAGGGTTACTTAGAGATAGGTAAACTGAATTCAATATATTGCAAGGTTACTTAGAGATAGGTAAACAATTCAATATATTGCAAGGTTTATAAAAATAGACCTTTTGGTGGCATTTATAATATTTTAAAAGTTGAGACTAGATTCACAATATCAAGCTTAAACTTTTCTTATTCTAATCTTAAATTATTTTTATATAAACATCAGGGATCAGAGAAAGAAAAGAAGTTAAGTTTTTGGTGTGACATGAGATAGACCTTACCATATAACCATGTGCCCCAGCAATGCATCATTGACAGGACTGACATCTGAACACAAAACCCAAAAAAAGCTCTGAGTAAACTGGGTTTAAATTCCCCAAATTATCTTTTAAAATTTTCACTGAAAAACTATTTCACAGACAGGCTAATTTATAATTGTGTGCCAATTTCTATTGCAACAGATATATTATTTAATAAAATATAAAAAAGGGCCAGAGAAATAATATAGCAGGTAGGGTGCTTGCTTTGCACACAGCCAACTTGGTTCAATCCCCAGTGTTTCCTTTGAACTCCATTAGGAGTGGCCTGAGCCAACAGGAGTGATCCCTGAGTGTAGACAGGAGTATACATTGAGAACTAGGTGCTCAATCACTGGGTGATTTTTGCTGGGTGGCAAAAATCAATCAATAATAAGTGAATAAACTTGGAGAACCTTCAAATAGCATTTAAGTTTAGAAAACTACTTGGATTTAATCACTAAATTGTCATCTTCAAAATTACCACTAGATTTCCAAACATTCTCAAAAATCCCCCTTTTCAATGTGTCATCATTTGTCAACTATGCAATAAGATATACCTCCTCGTGTTAACCAACTGAAAAAGAACAGGTTGGGGAATTTCAGTTCTTAAGTGACTTACCCTGGATCTCTTGCTCAACTGCTATTTGAAAAAGAGAGGCAGTCAATTACACTTTGTTCCACTGCTTCCTTGATGAGTAACATATTTGGAAAATACATGAATACTATTCTTATGTTCTGCACTGGCTAAAATGCAAATATAAATATGAGTGAAGTTGGAGAGGAATAGACATGAAATAATATCACTTATTTGTGAGATATAAGAAAAATAAAAGAGTATGGTAATAATATCCAGAAATAATAGTGATAAGGGCTTTCTGTGCCACAAAGAGAAGACAGTGCAGTTCAATAGACTGAGGGCATGCAAATCACATGGTCTCTTGAGCATCACAGAGAACAATGCCCCCAAGCATAGTAGCCCCCAAGCACCACCGGTAATGTAACCACAGCCAAATGAAAAGAACTTTACCCTTTAAATCATAGTCCTTTTTATCACTTATGTAGCTTTAAATTAACAACTAGTATCAATTACTTGAGACTTGATACTGGAAATACTACCTACCAATTTCACGGGATTCTAAGAGTAAGATGACATTATAAAGTTAGAAGAGTTTAAAAAGTGACAAAAGACTAAACAAGTAGTAAAATACACAGTTAAGTCAGGCATATACTATTCAATACCAATTCCATACCAGTGCCAACTTCCCTCCACCAGAGTACCATCCCACACACCTACACAGCAAAAGAAACACAGACTAAAACTGAAATATAGCTTAATGAGTGGGAAAACAATATTCACATTCAACACATCAGATAAAGGGTTGATATCCAGGATATAAAAACTACTAATAAATATCAGTCAAAATGATAATACATATTTTAAAAATTGGCCATAGAGGTCTTCAGAAACATTATATTATGGATCCAGAAGGCTAGTATAGAGATTAAGATGTTATTTTTCCTGGCATACACTCAAAACCAGTTAGAGACAGCACTGCTAATGGTCCCCTGAGCACTTCCAAGTATCACTGGGTGAAGCGCCAACACCAATCCCAAGAAAAGGGGGGGGGGGTAATCATTTATTGTTTTAAAAAAGAACATCTGACATGAGGTTGAACAAATCTGGTGGTGGTAGTGAGCAGCCAGCAATGCTCAGGTGTACTCTGATTAATGTGCTTAAGAGTCATTGTGCTATCAAACTTTCCAAGAGGAACTACTGCCAATCTTGGCAAGACTCTTTCATGAAATTGAACAAACAGAAACACTTCCAAATAGCTTTTATGAAGCCAACATCACCTTGATACCTAAACCAGACAGAGACACTACCAAAAAAGAAAATTACAGACCAATATCACTGATGAATGCAGATGCAAAGATCCTCAACAAAATCCTGGCAAATAGGATTCAATGCCTCGTTAAAAAGATCATCCACTACGATCAAGTAGGTTTCATCCCAGGAATGCAAGGCTGGTTTAACATCCGTAAATCTATCAACATAATACACAACATCAATAAGAAGAAAAATAAAAACCACATGATCATATCAATAGATGCAGAGAAAGCATTTGATAAGGTCCAACACCCATTCTTGATCAAAACTCTCAGCAAGATGGGAATGGAGGGAACCTTTCTCAACATAGTGAAAGCCATCTACCACAAGCCAGTGGCAAATATTATCCTCAATGGAGAAAAACTGAAAGCCTTCCCTCTAAATTCTGGCACAAGACAAGGCTGTCCTCTCTCACCACTCCTATTCAACATAGCACTGGAAGTACTTGCTATAGCGATTAGGCAAGCAAAGGATATCAAGGGAATCCAGATAGGAAAGGAAGAAGTCAAGCTCTCACTGTTTGCAGATGACATGATACTCTACTTAGAAAACCCTAAAGACTCTATCAAAAAGCTTCTAGAAACAATAGACTCATATAGCAAGGTGGCAGGCTACAAAATTAACACACAAAAATCAATGGCCTTTCTATACACCAATAGTAATAAGGATGAAATGGACATTAAGAAAACAACCCCATTCACAATAGTGCCACACAAACTCAAATATCTTGGAATCAACTTGACTAAATATGTGAAGGACCTATACAAAGAAAACTATAAAACTCTGCTCCAAGAAATAAGAGAGGACACACGGAAATGGAAACGCATACCCTGCTCATGGATTGGCAGGATTAACATCATCAAAATGGCAATACTCTCCAAGGCATTATACAGATTTAATGCGATCCCTCTAAAGATACCCATGACATTCTTCAAAGAAGTGGATCAGACACTTTTGAAATTCATTTGGAACAATAAACACTCTCGAATAGCTAAAGCAATCATTGGGAAAAAGATTATGGGAGGAATTACTTTCCCCAACTTTAAACTGTACTACAAAGCAACAGTTATCAAAACAGCATGGTATTGGAATAAGGATAGGTCCTCAGATCAGTGGAATAGGCTTGAATACTCAGAAAATGTTCCCCAGACATACAACCACCTAATTTTTGATAAAGGAGCAGGAAATCCTAAATGGAGCAGGGAAAGCCTCTTCAACAAGTGGTGTTGGCACAATTGGATAGCCACTTGCAAAAAATTGAACTTAGACCCCCAGCTAACATCATGTACGAAAGTAAAATCCAAATGGATTAAAGACCTCGATATCAGCCCCAAAACCATAAATTATATAGAACAGCACATAGGCAAAACACTCCAGGACATTACAGGCATCTTCAAGGAGGAAACTGCACTCTCCAAGCAAGTGAAAGCAGAGATTAACAGATGGGAATATATTAAGCTGAGAAGCTTCTGCACCTCAAAGGAAATAGTGCCCAGGATACAAGAGCCACCCACTGAGTGGGAGAAACTATTCACCCAATACCCATCAGATAAGGGGCTAATCTCCAAAATATACAAGGCACTGACAGAACTTTACAAGAAAAAAACATCTAACCCCATCAAAAAATGGGGAGAAGAAATGAACAGACACTTTGACAAAGAAGAAATACACATGGCCAAAAGACACATGAAAAAATGTTCCACATCACTAATCATCAGGGAGATGCAAATCAAAACAACGATGAGATACCACCTCACACCCCAGAGAATGGCACACATCACAAAGAATGAGAATAAACAGTGTTGGCGGGGATGTGGAGAGAAAGGAACTCTTATCCACTGCTGGTGGGAATGCCGTCTAGTTCAACCTTTATGGAAAGCGATATGGAGATTCCTCCAAAAACTGGAAATCGAGCTCCCATACGATCCAGCTATACCACTCCTAGGAATATACCCTAGGAACACAAAAATACAATACAAAAACCCCTTCCTTACACCTATATTCATTGCAGCACTATTTACCATAGCAAGACTCTGGAAACAACCAAGATGCCCTTCAACAGATGAATGGCTAAAGAAACTGTGGTACATATACACAATGGAATATTATGCAGCTGTCAGGAGAGATGAAGTCATGAAATTTTCCTATACATGGATGCACACGGAATCTATTATGCTGAGTGAAATAAGTCAGAGAGAGAGAGAAAAACGCAGAATGGTCTCACTCATCTATGGGTTTTAAGAAAAATGAAAGACACCCTTTTAATAATAATTTTCAGACACAAAAGAGAAAAGAGCTGGAAGTTCCAGCTCACCTCAGGAAGCTCACCACAAAGAGTGATGAGTTTAGTTAGGGAAATAACTACATTTTGAACTGTCCTAATAATGAGAATGTATGAGGAAAATGGAGAGCCTGTCTAGAGTACAGGCGGGGGTCGGGTGGGGCGAAGGGAGACTTGGAACATTGGTGATGGGAATGTTGCACTGGTGATGGGTGGTGTTCTTTACATGACTGAAACCCAAACACAATCATGTATGTAATTAAGGTGTTTATATAAATTTAAAAAAAAAGAGTCATTGTGCTCTGAGAATGAGTATGTATGTATATAAGGTAAGCTGTAGGCAATAGAATGCAACTATCTCTCTGGCCTGAAGTTAAAAAATAATACTAAAGAATATATGTAGGTATATTATATTCCAGCAGTAGTAAAGAATATTTATTCAGCATTTTGTTCTTTGTTTATTGTTCATAACTATCAATGTAGATATATCAGTACCATTGCTGTCAGGGCCAAAGTGAGAGTCAAATCCTTTAGAATTAAAGGAAATTAAGGCATATTTTGATCAATGAATATTTGGTCAAACCCACCCCAGATTGTCACCTCTAAACAAGAAAGAAATGCTTCCCAGTATTAGTTTTAAGAATTAGCTCTAGTTTTATGCTTCCTAGACTTAACCATTTATTTTAAAAGTTTAATTTTAATTATTTGTGAATCTTTAGAAAGCTATTTCAATGATTGAAACTAAATAACGACCAATATTTTATGAAAAGAACTGGTAGCTTGATTTACCCTGAAAATAGAGAAACATAAACTTATGAAACTCTAATGCTAAAAAGAAAATCAATTTAAATTAAAATGTTATATTCCAGAACTAGTTTAAGCAAATGGGAATTTATAATTTGGCAAAGTAGCCCAAATACCTTGCTTGGTTCACTGTTTACTTACTCACTTTAAAATCTTAAGCAAAAAGTTTGAAGGAATCTTCTTGTTTGCCTAACCCAGTCCAGGATGGTGTTCCTCAGAACTCAATCAGCTTTTCAGGTTGGAGCTAGTTTTAATCTTGGATTTCCTGATATGGGGGAACCCATGTGGTTATACATCCCTTGGCAGCTAATTAATATTATCTGTAACTTCTAGTAATATTATCTGTAATATAATGAGCAATAAGGATTTATGGAAAAGATACAGATGAGAAAAGATTTTAAACATGAAATATGTAAATATTTCTTGTATAATTCTTAATGTTGGGAACTTTACTTTGGCCTCTATACTCTTATACAAAAATTAAACTGATAAAATATAAAAATCATCTGTTTTGTTTTCTACAAAAGCATTTAAAAATATGATGTGGGCCACCAGAAAGGAAATTTTTCCAGAGCATTAAATAAAACATAGAACAGCACAATGCTGTATTATTTCATTTTATTTCTTTAGTAAATATATACTAAAGGTTTATTATGCAAAAATCTATTATGCTACATAAATAATTAAATGGCCAATAATACAGAAACTCGATACCTAACCATATCAAGTATATTGATTAGAGTACAAGTAAAACATCAATTATGAAAGAGAATACTAAACTTTTTTTTTTTTTTTTTTTTTTTTTTTTTTTGGTTTTTGGGCCACACCCGGTAACGCTCAGGGGTTACTCCTGGCTATGCGCTCAGAAGTCGCTCCTGGCTTGGGGGACCATATGGGACGCCTGGGGATCGAACCGCGGTCCGTCTCCTAGGCTAGCGCAGGTAAGGCAGGCACCTTACCTCCAGCGCCACCGCCCGGCCCCAGAATACTAAACTTTTATATCACAGGGTCTTCTAACACATATTTGTAATTTTGTACCTAATAAGTTGTCTTTTCCATAGTAAAAAACATCACCTATATGAAAATTTATACAGAAAGTTAGGAAATCACTTTAGTAGAGGAGATTTTTAAATTCCACTCTTATCCATATTCATACTGGTTGCCTTATGAGTACTTACATCCTGAAAAACAACTTGTCAAATACAAAGCTCTATTAGAACTCTAGAGGCAAGTAAGGTTATATAATTTTAGAGTAGAAAATCAAAACCATTAATATTGCATCGTTTTGTACATGTAGTACTAGAACCCTATAAAACTGATTTTATGTTAACCAATATTACTCATGAACAATCTTAGATAAGACTAAAGAAGTCTGCATCACTTTTCAAACATTTATATCATTTACATCCTGTACATTCAGAGCAGAAAATAAAATAGGGAGATGCATATTTTCTGCATGGAAGAAAATGAAGGCAGGCTAACGAACTGTTCCATTACAAGTATATTAGTTTTGAAGCAGAGAAACCTACAAAAATAATAACATTTCCCTCAATAATGAAATGAGGCAAGGTTTCTAAGATCCCGAGTATAAAAGATTTATTAGGTCCAGAGGTAGAATGGACCTTATTTGATCCTTAAAAGATATAACTTTCCCAGAAAAGCATACCAGTACTTCTCAGGGTATATGAGGGAAGCCCCAAAAGTCATTATAGCTAATTAGATAATGATAATATAAGGTTTTCTTCATTTAAACAGGAATACCTAAGAAAAGTATTCCTTTTTCTAAATTGATTAGGTGTTTCCCATTTTCTTTTTACGAAGGTCAGTATTTATCAACTACCAACCTATAATAACACCTGAGTAAAAATGAATCCAATATTTATGAGGAAAGATTTTAAAGAGAGCAACCAGTATCAACAATAGTATGATCAAGATAGACCAATTTGGCGAGGTTACTTATTAATTGTAGTATGTAAAATTCTCTTTCCAATTTTTAATACTATTTTAAAAAAGAAAATACATTTTAGCCTTAAGTCAAGTAAATAAATTTTGGTCTTAATAATGAGGCTTCTGATTGGGGGGGGTGTGGGATAGCCTCATTTCATAAGAAAACTTGTAGCCATTTCCATCGGAGTTAACTCAGTTTATACTCTATTACATTAAACAAGCATCTATAACTCCTAAGAGTCACCAGAAAACCTATCTTGACTGCAAGTATCACTATGCTTTGTGAATGAACTTGCCTTCTCCTCCATAGAGCAAAGTGCTTTCTTAGTGAGGCAAACCCTTACCTACTCTGAGGCTAATGTATCGATACATAAACTGAAACTAGTAGTATCCATGTTCTAAAATTTTTTTAAGGTAAATCATGCCAAGCTCTTAACATAGGAAAGATTAAATGCAATACGATTTAGCAGTTGTAACTTAGATAATCCACCCTTCCTTATCCCAACTAATACCTGTCTTCCTTCAGAACTTTATTACCATGAATACATTACTTTTGTCTCTCAAGATTTCCTTAAACCTTATCTTCACTTCATAGTAGGTGCTGGAGTTTCACAAAGTAATTAATGAAAGGGATAACTCACTCAAAAGACAATTTAATTGTGAATAAGATTTGTACTATGAACAAAATAATACACACATTTCACATCTTAACCAATTCGGGAATAAAACATAAAATAACAAATATAAAAGAGAAAAATAACTTGTGTAGCATGTTACTTTTTATTCAAAGTCTGGACTGTGAAGCCATTTAAGACTTTCAGGATATTTGCTTATCCTGTGTAGTATCTGGTTGTTCATAATCCAAAATGGTGGCTGCAGTTTTGCAAAGAAATGTTCAGGAAGGTAGCTGCCTTGGTCACCAGGACTACATGCACATGTCTGGAGTCTTCCAGACAAGACTGTGGCTGCTTAGAAGTCTCTGATAGCTGTTAGATGTAGTTCACTGCTGTTGTGTTCTGCTCTGTCTCTTAGCCCAAAGTTTTCTTTTGGCCGTGGTTTTAAAAGATCCCCTCAATAGACGCTCTATTTAATAACTACAAGATAATAAAACCTAGAGTTACAAGCTGAAAAGGATCAGAGTCTCTTAAAAATGTTTACATTATTGTTTAAAAAAATGACATATGAAATGTCAGAAATTCTTAGTGCATTCCAAGACATTCACTAAAAGCTGCTATTCTCCAGCATTAGGCAACACACATTTGAATAAAGCCAGCATACTCAAGTACATGCAAACTAACTTCCGAATAAGCCTTAGTCTTAAAAATGTCCTTAACAGACTATTTCTAACAACCTAATTACATTCACTTATCTACCTACCAATTTTATTTATTTATTTATTGGTTTTGGGGTCACATCCAGCAGTGCTCAGGGGTTACTCCTGAACTCTATGTTTAGAAATCACTCCTGGCAGGCTCAGGGTACCAGGTAAGATGCTTGCATTCGAACCACTGTCCATCTGCATGCAAGGTAAAGGCCCTACCTCCATGCTATCTCTCTGGCCCTACCTACTGGTTTTAAATGTAAGTTTAATACTGCATGAATTCCTATATCCAGCTTAGTAGGCTATTTAACCAATTTACTAATCTTTTTTTTTTATTTTTGAGTTTATCTTTTTGTATTAGAAAAGGTAGTTACCCTTACTAAGAAGACGGTGAGTTTTAGAAGATAATTTTATAAACTACATTTATAAGAATATCTGACATTTTGTAATAGAAAATGGGAAATTTATTTTGGGCATTTTTTTTTACTGTATCTTATTCCTAAAGTTGTAGCATACAATATATTCAAGATGCAGAGAATTTCTGAAGTAAAAATAAACAATCAAATAAACAAAAATCTATATCCATCTTTACTTAACAAATACCAGATAATAATACTGAAGAAGCTACCTATCTATTTTAGCTCAAGTTCTTTAATTTATAATTAGTAGCTGACTGGAAGAAGCTATAAAACTTAAAAAGATAAAGTAGCACAACTAATAGGCAATTTTATTGGCAGATCACTAAAAAGCTTTCTAAACTTGTACAATTTATACTTTTATATTTATCTGAGCTGATACTTGTGGGGTAAGGTTAGGTGCTTTCATTTTCAACCTATTTCTAATTTTTATTCTTCTAAACAAGTAAAAGTGGAAGGAAAAGGAAATGCTAAAGGAAAAGCAAGGTTTAACCAACTTTATATTATCTACTCATTTTTTCATAAAAATAATTGTAGGCCATAATCTCCATGAACCTTAGCTGACCTTAACAGGCTTGATTGGAACAGCAGGCAATACAAGGTAAGGCATTGGCTGTGCATTTATTGGCACCACATAGGACTCCCCCCCCCAGCAGGGCTAGGAGTAGCCTCGAAATAAACAAATATATAAAAAAATGTAGGCCTTGGGGGGAGGGGGCAAAACAAAAGAAAAATATGTATACCAAATTTAGGGAACCATTGAAAACTTTGGTTTACACTTCTTTGCTGAATGTGTGGAAAATACACTGAATAGATACTCTTCTTGCACAACAATATTCTATGCTAGGGAAAAAATTCATTTTAAAAACTGAACGACTTCTCAAAAGATAGAGTGGCAGGTCATTTCTTCCTTTGGAAAAAAAAATACCTCTCTACTTGAAGACAGATCAAAAATACCAGGATCTCACAAGTTTTCATAGATCTTTTTAGAAACACAATGAACAACTTCAGGATGTGAACTAACCTTGAGCCAACCTATCCTTAGTTGACTCATTCCTTTAACTTGGGTTGAGTTCTACTTTTATTTATGAGTATCTTGGTCAAAAGAGGTGATTTGACATAGACAAAACAGACCAAAGTGAAAAATCATTTGCATAAAATGGTATGGCAAGATAGAATTAGCAAATGGGCAGAGTGAAGCATAAAATTTCTCATAAAGCCAAGTCAGTGTGCCTTTATAGATGAATAAACGAATTTGCATAAGCCACCAGGAAAAGGTTTCTATTAATAAGAAAGTTGGAAATATCTCAGTGGTGCTCACCCAGTTTGTTCCTCAGGTGTGGCAAGTCATATATCCCCACAGTGCCCAGTTGCATAAACAACTGATTGATAAAATTAGTGACATCCTATAAAGAATTTACAATGGTAAATTGAGTCATTACACTGAAATGAAGCAACATTACAGAAGAGGCAAGCATTCAATGCAAAACTGATTCTTTATTTCAATTGTAGCATACTTAAAAGTTAACCCTAAAGTTATTTAAAACAAGAGACAAAATTATTGATCCTAACATACGTAATTTTAGTAGAAGTAGTAATATACCCTAATTAAAAAGTACACTAAGATTCTTGTCACATCTTAAAATAAACCTAGAAAGCACAAATGGAAAAACTGCAAATCCCAAAATCTTTATTACATAAATGCATGATTGATCTTTCTAGTGGTTTTTTTGTATATCTAAAATACACTAACCATTAGCACATATATAGACCAAAAAAAAAAACCTTAAACATCCTATCTTCCAATATACTATTTTGAGCAGCAACCTGTTTTACAAAGTCATAATGGTGAAACAAAAATCAACCAACTAATGAAATTTGCTTAGTTAAAGCCTGAATTGCCTAGCCATGTAAGTAGTTTCACTTCCATTTAATTTGTTCAGCCCTTGCGTTTACAATCTTCAAAATAAAATCTAAGTTCCTTCTCTACTGCCTTATATAGACTGTTTCATTTACATCCTCAGAGATAGCATGAGAAATAGTAATAAGTTAGAAAGTCTTTTCAACTTGAATTTTTCAAAAATCAGCTCTTTTCATACAACTTTCTTCAACTGGGTATTATGTGCAGAGATTATGAGTATATTAGATAAGCTCTGTACATGTCCACTGTAGAAATGAATAAGTATAAAAAGAAAGGGGCCAGAGAGATAACACAGGGGTAGGATGTTTGCCTTGCATGCAGCCAATCCAGGACGGATAGCGATTTAAATCCTGGCATCCCATATGGTCCTGCTAGGAATAATTTCTGAGTGCAGAGCCAGGAGTAAACCGAGTGCTGCCAGACGTGACCCAAAAAACAAAAACAAAACAAAAAGTATAAAAAGAAAGGTAACCATCCATCATATAAAATCAGCAAATTTATTTTATGTTTTTATACATGATGTTATTAAAAGGCTGACTGCTTTCAATGTGTGGTACTTCTAAAGAGTGCAAATTTGCTGATGGTGTTGCCAATTAGAACCAGTTGGTCAATGGTATTGGTCAGCATAGTTTTACAAGTAAGCTGAACCTGAAATGTTTACATTTGCATAGTTGGAACTGTGCTGCTTCATAGAAGGTTGTGTTAGGCAGCCTTCAGGAAATGCTGCAATAACTGAATATCTGCCATATGTTGAACAGAAAAAAGTATCTTTGTTGTTGTAGCAAAGATGGCGCTACTAATGATAGTACTGGAGGAGTGTGTGTGTGTGTGTGTGTGTGTGTGTGTAGGAGGGGTGGTGTTTTTATGTTGAGAAAAGAAAAGGAGCTTAGTGCTTTATCTATGCATGCAATAGATGTGCTCTACTACATAGACTCACATCCACTACATGTATTCACATTCATGGTTCAAGAAAATGCATTTTCAAAAACTTGTACTTTTAACTCAAGTCAAATCATAAAAAGATTGTCAGAATCAAGATTCACTATCTCGAAATCCTATAATTGATAGAAAAAATAATAATAAAAGATTGAATAAAAATCTTGGGAATATGTAAAGTACTTTTCATCCAGATGAGACCTGAATAAAGAAAATAAAACAAAACAAATTTCTAATAATAGGGATAGTATTGCAGAGTTTTAATAGGAGAAATGCAAAGCCAATGATAGAGGTTTGTCTGTTCCCTTGATTCTCAGAATGTTATCAAAATAAAAAAAAGAGCAAAAGCCAAATGAGATAATCTGCACATTATCATTTATCTTATGAATTATAGCAGCAACAACAATAAAAAAAAACTAGAAGTCGGAGAGGTGGCACTAGAGGTTAAGCGTCTACCTTGCAAGAGCTAGCCTAGGGCAGACCATGGTTTGATTCCCTCCCCCTATGCATCCCATATGGTCCCCCCAAGACACGGGCGATTTCTGAGTGCATAGCCAGGAGTAACCCCAGAGTGTGAAACAGTGTGGCCCCCCAAAACAAACAAAACAAAACAATAAAAAAAAATCTATTAACAGTATAACTGAAAAGAGTAGTAAAATAAATGGAAAGGCATGACAGGAAAAATATATAGAGTAACAATAGCAAATTATTGTAGTTAAATTTGTCAGATGTTTCCGAAATTGCAGTATATTTATTTAACAATATATTTATATAATTTTACTAAATTTGGATAAAATACTGCTTAGTTTTTATTCTGCAATTTTAAAGCAAATTATTAATATTTTGCCACTAGAAAACTTATTATATGCTTTATTTTTAATTGACTGAAAGGACCAATTGAGGAAATGAAATTTTGCTGGTGAACTGAATGTTGTAATACATATATGCTGATTCATTATAATGCAAATACTAAAGCCTATGTCACATATAAACTTTTGAATATTATAATGCAGTACATTTTTATAATTGACTTAAAATATAACAGTCCACTGTTCCCTTGAATTACTCATTCAGCAAGGTTTTTCCTGCACCACTGTAGGATGCTTAAGGTCAAATCCAACAACTTTTTGTGTTAATATATTATCATAAAAAGTGTGTGATTCCTTATTTCCTAAAACTGACTTCATGTTACCATTTTTCTAATTTTTTTATACTGATTCCCATTTCAGTTTGCTGGACTTACTAAAAGAACATGCCTAGAAAATACCACTATGCAATTGATCTAGAATGAATTTATTACATAAAAATAACTTTTTTTTTTTTGGTTTTTGGGCTACACCTGGTGATGCTAAGGGGTTAGTTACTCCTGGCTCTGCTCTCAGAAATTGCTCCAGGCTTGGGGGACAATTTGAGACACGGGGGGATCGAACCATGGTTTGTCCTAGGTCAGCGCAAATGCCCTACAGCTGTGCCATCATTCCAGCCCTGATAAAGATAATTTTTTATCCACATTTATTGTTTATTCCACATCATCCTGACTTCAATATGAACAGATTCCAGGATCTTTAACTACAGAAACCTTACACCAACAACAGTGACTGTGTGAAAAATAAAAGTGTATTGGCACTACAGACAATGACTTAGTTGGACTACCTAGTATGCCTGGAGCCTAGAGTTGGTCTTATGCCAGAAAACTTCAGGAGTAAGGTCTCCTTGTATTTAGGCCAAGGCTTTTCCTTTTCATGTTCCCCATATTTTGCTGGCCCTTGCAAACAACATTTGCCACTCCAACAATGTCTTTGCTGTGCCCTCTGACTCGTTCTTATTGAGGTTTACTTAAATTAATATACATGTGTATGAAACTGTAAAAAAAATACTATGCCTTCAATGTTAAAGGAGTTACATAAATTTTGTGACTTTAGATTGCTTTGTGTACTGCTAAGAAATGTTATAATGTACTAAAATCTGGGGACTTGAGGGACAAAGTAATTATATGTGTGTTTTTTTTTTTTTTCTTAATGCTTTTTGGCTGAAAATTCAAAATTAAGGTGTCAGCAAGGGGATTTCTTTTGAGCATTCTGTTTATGGGTGATTGTCTTCCCACTGTAACCTCACTTTGTCCTCTTTCTTTGCATCTTTGTCTTCATAAAATAAAAAAAAATTTTCAAAAGATAATGTTTTAAAACCACACACAAGGCAAACAAGGAAATGACTCAAAGAGCTAGAGTGTACATTTTAACTACAGAAGCCCCAGGTTCAAGAGTTCCATATTAGCACTTCAGATCTCAAGAGCATTTACAAGAGCAGCCCTCTACCTCAGCAGCCCTGAGATGGAATGTCCCTAAAAGACTATATAGCATATGTATGTTCTACTTTGTTCATAGACATTATGACCTTTACTTCTAACCACAATTTAACTACAGACCAGAGAGGTTGATTTTTTTTTAGCATAGAAACATAGATGAGTCTCTGAGATGAACACTTTAAAATATATATTTAAATCACAAAGAGAACAATCATTTTTTATTTTTTTAATGAAGTAATACCTTCCAGAGTCTTATGAGTGGACAGAATTATACCTTTCAATAATGTATAATGTTGACTTTTCTACTTAAGTGGTTTGAGAACAGTTAGAAACACATTTGGTTTTAAAAATTAGTAACCTTTTGACTCATGTTCTGAGACTATGGAAAAAAAATATTCAGATCCCTGTAAGATGAGAACAAACTGGCAGAATAATATGAATGGAAGAAATGGTAATTAAATGGCAGTTTTAGAAGTTTCCCCACAGTACTTTCAATTCTGAAGAAGATTGCAAATAATATGGATAAAATTACTTACTCAGATATATATACTGCTCTCCACTTGGTACTTAATAGTATATCATTCTATTTCTAAGTTATTTCTACTTAATCTATTTCTTGTTCCATTTTTCAAATATCATCTATGTGCCTATCATGTGTTACACAAGAAAGGAGAAGCAGGGCAGGGAGAGAGTTCAAGTGTTAGAACCCCAGTCTACTCTGTGCACTATCCCCAGGAGTTCCAACTCCAGCACTGAGGAGTATCATTTTGATACCTACACATACAGTCCTGGTCAGGATTCCAGGTAGTAACACCATGACCTCTAGAGGAAATCTGGGGTAGCCCCTATCCAAAGAAAAAAAAAAGAAAGAGCCAAGGGAGGGTGTGAGGAGAAAGGCAAAAAAGGAGGAGGACAGGAAGACATAATAACAATTATCATGAATATCTCTCTATTCACACAAACACTGCATGGGCAATGGCCAACCTGAAGGCAAAGAATTTGAAAAATGTTGAAAGAGTGCAAACACATACTCATTCATGCACAGAATAGGAACTGAAATATAATTGCCTTTACCACTTGTGTACTAGAGTTGTAAAAGTCCCTGAGGTTGTTGATACAGTGAAGCAGTAAGATGCTTATTTTGCACTTGACTAACCCAGGTTCAATCTCCAGCACCAATACAGCCCCTCGGGCCTGCCAAAAGTGACCCCTGACCACAGTTGGCTGTGGCCACTCCCCCCCCCCAAATACCTAAAAGTCCATATACTGTTATGATTTAAAAAAGAAAAACAACAACAGTGATGACAACAACCACACACACACACATACACACATACACACACACACACACACACACACATACACACACAAAACTACCAAGCATTGGGATATATCTCTGTAGAATGGTGCATGCCTAGCACAAATAAGACACTGGGTTAGATTCCTGTCATGTGTAAAAAATAAATTAAAAAAATACCATATATTCAGGAGTGATATTAACAATACTTATTAGGGACCCGAGCAATAGTATGGCAGATATGGTGCTTGCCTTGCATGCTGCCAACCCAGATTTGATCTCCAGAACCTCATAGGGACCTACCAGAACCTATAGAAAGTCCTGAACTCCAGCAGTCCACCAGTATAGCTAAAAAGCAACAATAAATAAAAAGAATCTTAAAAATTACTAACTGGTATGTATGGACTTCAGTGAATAAAATGAACTTCTCATTAGCAAGTATGAACAGACAGCTTTCTGCCAAATTATATAAAACCAGATAATCTAATGAGAAGTGATTACTTTCTTGGACATTTTTATTAAATATATTAAAGATTATTCTCATAGAAAAGTAATTAAGAATGCTACAAAATATGACTAGACTGTTATCTTTTTAATCATATCCATAAACCTTTGTGGGTCATAATAAATTTAGAAGTTAGTATTTGCTGGTACTTCTCTTTCATCAGCTTTATCATTCTTCCACTTTTCCACAAATTCCCCTAAATTGGCCAACTCTTACCAGATATTTCAAAGGCTGCAAACACTATTCCATTAAAATGTTTATCTTTCTACCTTATTTGTAATGAGAAACAGCTAGTCTCAGAACAGGATTCAAATTACTAAAATCATTTGAAAAGTTCTCATTTCAGAAGGCCATCTGACAAGGCTACAACCTGTGTTAAACTTTCCAACCCTAGAGTGAATTTGCAAGGAAAACAAATTGTTCAAATAAAAGTAGACAAAAGTTGAGAATGTAATAGGGAGATAGAAAGCCTGTGTAGAGTACAGGCAGGGGTGGGGTGGGGAGGAGGGAGAAAACATTGATCCTGGGAATGCTGTACTGGTAATGGGTGGGGGTATTCTTTACATGACAAAAACCCAACCACAATCATGTTTGTAATCAAGGTGTTTAAATAAAATAGTATTTAAAAAAAAAAAGAAGTACAACTTTACAATAAACTAATATTTTGACAAAAAATAAAATAAAATAAAATAAAAGTAGAAAAGATTTCTTCTGAGCAAGAAGATAATAATCTGGATTGACTAGGCTACTTTTTACTTTAGTCCAAGGAGTAATTTTAGTGCTTTGATATCTGTCTTACTTTTTTCATACATTTCACATTAATTGATAAAGTATATGTTAGGAGGGCATTCAACTTACACTTGCAGGCCAGAATTGATCAGAGGACTAGGGTTGAAAAAAATCACTACATTATGGTACTTCACTCACTTTCTCAGAGCCAACAAAAAATGACAAGAAATCAATGTGATTCCAAGGAAACAAATGTATATACTATTCTGGTTACCTACCGTTTCAGTGACTACGGTAATATTTATAAATCAAAATGTAAACTTTTGTTTGTTTGTTTTTGTTTTGAGGCCACACCTGGTGATCCTCAAGGGTTACACCTGGCTATGTGTTCAGAAATTGCTCCTGGCTTGGGGGACGATATGGGACGCCGGGGGATCGAACTGCGGTCCATCCTAGGTCCTAGGGCATGCAAGGCAAATGCCCTACCACTTGCACCACTGCTTCAGCCCCTAAAGTGTAATTTTTTTAATTAAGTTATGCTTATAAAAGATGCAAAATATAAATTTAAATACAAATAGAATATAGATATTCAAACTGTAGAATTCTTTTCTGTTATTTATTTTTTCTTTGGTTTTTTGGACACGCCTCATAATGGGTGATGCTCAGAGGTTACTCCTGTCTCTGAACTCAGGAATTACTCCTGACGGAGTTCAGGGGTCTGTCTGGGAAGCCGGAATCAAACACAAGTTGTCTGCATGCTAGCAAAGTGTCTTAAACTATTGCTCCAAGCCCAAGTAGGATTCTTTTTAAACCTGCTGAAGTCTTAATTTTAAATAATGTGGCAAAAAGCAAAATCACACTATTTAATTTCTCTAAGGAAAAGTGGTGTCAATACCAGTTATTTTCTTTAGCTAAAATTAAAATTCTTAGGGTACTCTAATTAGAAACAATATCAGGTATCAAATCACAGAAAATAAAAAGTGTTTTGAAAATTAACTGACCTTAAAAAAGGCAAACCACTTGTAGTCATTCAATATAAGCTCAAAACCTTGATTATAAATCATGGTGTAATGGCCCAAATTGCCATGCTCATCATATGCTGTTTTAATTTTGTCAAAGTGCATCACAACTTTTTTTACTGGTGTTCCTAAGGAAAAGAAAATGCACAGAAAAAGAGAATTATTTTACTTACATGAGAGAAAATATTTATTCTATAACTCACTATTTTTAAGTTGCTTTCTTTATATACCACCAGGTTTGGTGCAGTCTGGCTTTCAGAGATATTAGATATTAGTGCACATTAGGTTGCCTCTCTTGTATGCTAGTAGAGAGGTCTCAGGTATGTCTCTGAAGTAAGAGTTCAAGAAATAGATATATCATGCTGCCCAATAAAGAAATAAATGCCTTAAATTATAGTACCTACCTTCCTCAGGCTCTGGAGATAAAAATGGTACATAATAATTGGTCCTAAAACAATGTATGTCTAAAACTCAACTATGAATAATGGTTGAGTTTTAAACCTATAGTGTTTCATAACCAATCTTATCGCCATTGTCATCCTCTACCTACCAATGTTCCCAAAGTCCCATGCCACCACCTCTGGCTCTAGTGGGCCATCATAACAAGCCTGTTTTTTTGTTTTTTTTTTGGTTTTTTTTTTTTTTTTGGTTTTTTGGGCCACACCCGGTGACGCTCAGGGGTTACTCCTGGCTATGCGCTCAGAAGTCGCTCCTGGCTTGGGGGACCATATGGGACGCCGGGGGATCGAACCGAGGTCCGTCCGAGGCTAGCGCAGGCAAGGCAGGCACCTTACCTTTAGCACCACCGCCCGGCCCCAACAAGCCTGTTTTTAATTTAGTTGTTAAAGTTTGGGTCTCGATTCCAATGTTGTTGTAATTTTTATAATACTGTAATTCCACTGTGGCTTGTAATTTTAGTTCTGTCCTCTTGTTCTCCCCCCCTCCCCCCCCACACACACTCTTCTCTTTCCTTCATCTTAAGACTGGTTTGCAATATTGTTAGTGAGGGCTATCTTTATGCCTACCACTCTATCTTCTTTCAGCACTCAATTCCATTTCAGTGACCATTTTAAGTAGAATTTAAAAAAAAAGTTTAAAAGACTTGCTATCAGATCATGAGGAAGACAAAGGAAATGATCTCATCACAGATGAAATGATATATCTTTTTTCTTTAAAGGCACTGCTGTCCTCATAATTTAAATTCCTCCAAAAGTACTCAACAAATTGAAAGGTTGTATACTATGAACAAAACTTGTGCTAGTAAACTTAATTAAATCTTTAACCTCAATTAAATTTATTTCAATATAATCTATTTTGTGGGCCAGAGCAACAGCAGATTGGCTAAAGTGTTTGCTTTGCCCACAGCTGACCCAGGTTCAATCCCAGGCACCCCATTTGGTCAGCCCCCTAAATTTTCCAGGCGTAAGCTCATAGCACCAGGAGGTGTGGCCTTTTAAAAAAGGCACACAAAAGCTACTTGCCTCACTAGAAAAGGAGAAAAGGGAGGACAAGTAGGAGGAGCAAAAGGAGGAAGAGGAGGAAGATGTAAAGGAGGAGGAAGAGGATGGGAAGGAGAATACACAAGGAGATTGAGGAAAAGATGGAAGAGGAAAGGAGGAGGAAGAGGGAGGAAGAGGAGGAAGAGGAGGAAAGACAAGGAAGGAGAAGAGAGGAGGAAGAGGGAGGAAGAGGAGGAAAGACAAGGAAGGAGAAGAGAGGAGGGGGGAGGAAGACGAAGAGGAGGAAGAAGAAATGGTTTCATCTGTGAATGTCTTTAATTATTAGTCTATGTTATAGGCAAAAAACACATGTTCCTAGTTTTCATTAGAAAGAGTGATGAGTGCAGTTAAAAGAAATAGCTACATTGAGAACAATTGTAACATGTGAATAAATGAGGGAAGTAGAAAGTCCGCCTAGAGTACAGGTGGGAGTGGGGTGGGAAAGAGGGAGATTTGGGACTTGGTGATGAGAATTTTGCACTGGTGAAGGGGGTGTTCTTTACATGACTGAAACCCAACTACAATCATATTTGTAATCAAGGAGTTTCAATAAAGATATTAATAAAAACAAAGTTTCTCTCACTTGCAAAAACGAAATTTGCAAGTGCCAGTGCCAGTCCTGATTTCCCTCCTACTATTATCCTCCAAGTTCAACTTCTAAAAGGAAATCTTTGGAATGCCCAGAATTATGAAATGCACACAGTCATCAGGAATTAAGACGGTTGGCTTCATCTTTGCTGATCACTTTACTGCTGACAAGGAACTGAATGTGTCATCCTCCTACGCGAGTGAGAGTGAGGATCTAGACAAAAAAGGAAGCCTCTTCTGACGAAAGACTATTTTCCCGCCTCGTACTCAATATCGGACACTGGTACAGTCAAGTTATGGGGAATCATAAGGACTATATTTGTTCTTTGTTCCAACGCTGAGCATTTATAGGTATGAGCATTCCCAATTGTTAAAAATAAGTTACACTGAGAAAAATAAAATAAAAGATCGCCTAACTTGGTTCACTGCACGGTTCAGCAGTACAAAATCCACACCTAATGAATTTCTCTGAATCCCAGAATGAACACACGTGAAAAATCGCTTACATAGGGCTCCAAATACACCGGTATAAAGGGCAAAACTTTTCTTGGTTTATATTCCGGAGAGACTTTTAGAACTCATCCGGCTTCACTTCACCATCACCATCGAAAAGCAGCTCAATAAACACAAAGTACATAAGATCTCAACTCTTCCGAATCAAATCAGCCCAAACTCAAAATCAAATTATGGGTGAGTGAGAGGGGAGGTAAATAGTTCTTGACAAAAAGGTTGAGGAGCCCGGGAGGAAAGCGACTTAGATTTGGCATTAGTCCGGGAGCTGGAAGCGGCGCCAGGTGACGCCCCGCACTCTACCCCAGGGGTTCCCGCGCCGCCGAGTGGCGGGTTCGGTCCCCATAAAATGGGCAAAGAGGGATAAAGAGGGATCTTACCCATTTCTGAGCAGTTGTCATAACGATGCGGCTCGGAGGGGGCCACCGAGAAGATCCATGTGCCCAGCAGGTCCGATAAGGTGCAATTAGCAGGTGTATCGCAGAGTGCAGGGTCCAGGCTGCGGAGAAGCAACAGGAAGGTCGGGAGCAGCGGCGCAAGACCACGACCCATGGCGCCCGGAGCCCGCAGGCGGCGAGGAGCACAGGACCCCGGAGCAAGGCAGGGCGCTGAGCAGCAGGACCCTATGGGGTGCGACTTAAAATAACTAGAGGGTCCGGAAACGAGGGCCGGGGGCGGGGCCGACCTCAGACGAGAGGGGTGGGTGCTATGCTGGAGCCGCCCACACCTGGCCCTGCCCCACAGGGCTTGGGGCCTTTGCAAGTCCAATGAGTTCCAGGAACTTTTACACCGCACTTCCCAGATGTGGCACCGTCTATGAAATAAGCAGGAGAATTGAGACCTGACCCGGGGAGAGCAGAGGAGGAAAAAGACCCTCTGAGCTACTGAGTTTAAGCCCCAATCCCGTTAAATGAAGGCTGACTTTATAACTCAAAGGGGGTGGTTACACACACACACACACACACACACACACACACACACACACACACACACACATGAGAGAGAGAGGGGGGGGGAGGGAGGGAGAGGGAGGGAGAGATGGAGAGAGAGAGGGAGGGATGGAGGAAGGGAGAGAGATAGAGGGAGGGAAGGAGAGGAGAGAGAGGGGGAGAGGAAGAGAGAAAGTGGTGCTTACAATTCCACCCACCCCCTGTATGTGAGAATGTCTTTCATTTTACAAAATCAAACTGTTTATTCTTTGCCTAGTTTTGTTTGGGTTTCTGTTATTGCCATTGGCGCAGGACCACAGTACTCAGTAATTTTCTGCATGTGAGTTCTTTTCCTGGCAGACATCAGAGGCTTTGACTTAATCTCTCTTCTCTTCAAAATATCCTTTTCTATTGCAGAAGCAAAAGACTGATTAAAGCAGTAGACTTTTCTCCAACCTAATTAAGCATAGTTAGGCTTTTAGTCTGAAGAGAGTAAGCTCCTAACTACACATTTGGGGACTCAGGACAAGAATGTGTCCTTTACTTAAGCAAAACCCTGGGACCTAGAAGGCAAGGTCTCTGGAAATAAGACTAGGGCCTTGAGCACTTGAATATGTTAGTAACTCTTTGAGTATTGGTAGGGAAAGTAGCTTTGGTACAAAACTATATTTGTCCTGTTTCTCTATTAAAAGTTTCTCTAAGACATTTGGGTGTTTTTTGATGGTTGTGGTGACAGAGATCTTGAAAGAGGAGGCCCTGCGGTATAGTGCATTTAGTTTCTGTCATTCTACTGCAGTCTCTGGCCACCAAAATGAGCTCAGAGAGCTTGGGAGGTGAAGGTGGTTATGAGTGCTTGACACCTATTGAGAACAGTGACAGAAAGAAAGACTCCAACTAGAGCCAATCAGAGAGGAACCATAGAGCAGGTACAAGGCAGTATCAGAGAGAACAAGAACAGAGACAGCATTCAGGAAGTCTGAAACTAATAGCTAAAGGCAGAGATTAGAGAGCAGGTGCAGCATAGCAACAGAGCACTGGGCTTGAGAGCAACTAAAAGGCAAAGGGTCACTATTCCCAGAGAAGCTACTGGGAATGCTACCCGCAGGTACAAGGTCAGTCATAGGCTATCCCAGAACCCTAAGGGAGCAGGAAGAGCCCTAAGATTCTTAGAGAACAGAGACAACTGTATGAAGCAGCTGCAAGGTGCACAAAACCCTGAAGAATCTTAGAGTTCTCCTGCACTGCTAGTTTGCTCCTTTGGTTGCTTGAACACAAGGACTCCTTGAAAGGACTGACAGTTCCAAAAATGGAAAAAATAGGACAGAACCCTTCAATGCACTCCCCTTCACAGACCTGGGATCTGAGCCCTGGCTGTAGCATATATGACAGGATTTGGAGAGAAGAGGCCAGCAAATAGTGGCTCCAAATGAAAGGACATGGGGAAAAATGGTGCTCTATAAAGGGTTCCTGCCTAGAGCAAGTATCAGAACTATGGGACATATTCCATTGTGCTAGTCACATGGTCATAGGTGATACTATTTACATGTGCCCTCTTTTAGATAAATAGCATCCACCTCTGTGTTCTGAGTACTTTGCATGCAGTCTAGGTATCAGCTACTGTGCTAACAGTGCAAGTGGCAGGATTTTGTAAGACTCCCTGATTTACAGGACATATATATGGTGTCTGTTTCTTAGTGGTTGCAAATAAATACTTTTTAAAAAATATTTTAAGTATTTAAATATATTTAAATATGTATTATTAATATTTTAAATATATATTTCAAACAGATACAAGCATCTGAAGGAATCTTCAGGTATTATTCACTTATGTCTCCTTATATTATGAAAACATTCAAGAAATATTCTAAGTATTAAAATGAATAGACTTAAAGAGGTAGACAGCTACTATGGGTAGCATGCACTAGCCTTGGATCTGACCAAACCCAGTTTAGTCACTGACATTAAAATGATTCTCTAAGGACCACCATGAGTGAATCCTGAGCATAGAGCATTCAGCAATCCCTAAGTTCTGCTGGGTTTGGAAAAAGAGAGAAAAGAGAAAGAAAGAAAGAAAGAAAGAAAGAAAGAAAGAAAGAAAGAAAGAAAGAAAGAAAGAAAGAAAGAAAGAAAGAAAGAAAGAAAGAAAGAAAGAAAGAAAGAAAGAAAGAAAGAAAGAAAGAAAGAAGAAAGAGAATGAAGAAAAGAAAGAAGGAAGGAAATAAAGAAAGAAGGAAAGAAAGAAAGAAGAAAGAAAGAAGAATGAAAGAGAAAGAAAGAAAGAAAGAATGAAAGAAAGAAAGAAAGAAAGAAAGAAAGAAAGAAAGAAAGAAAGAAAGAAAGAAAGAAAGAAAGAAAGAAAGAAAGAAAGAAAGAAAGAAAGAAAGAAAGAAAGAAAGAAAGAAAGAAAGAAAGAAAGAAAGAAAGAAAGAAAGAAAGAAAAAGAAGAAAGAAAGAAAGAAGAAAGAAAGAAAGAAAGAAAGAAAGAAAGAAAGAAAGAAGGAAGGAAGGAAGGAAGGAAGGAAGAAAGGAAGAAGAAAGAAAGGAAAGAAAGAAAAAGTGGAAGAAGAAAGGGATGGAGGGAGAAAAGAGAAAAGAAAAAATGAAAAAAAGAAAGGTACAAGCAAAGCAAAGGAGAAAAGAAAGCAGTCACTGCATGTGCTTATTTTTTTACCCCCAATCCAGTTACTATTTGGCAAGAAATGTTACCTCAGAATTAAAAATTTATGTAACAGGAAAAGGTGCAAGGGCAAGGATGGAGCCAACAACATGTAAAGGGTTTTATAATCATTTTCTTGTTATTAAATCTTACATCATATAATTAAAATGAACACGATTTAGGGATAAACTACAGAACAGTGTTGTTTTTGAAATTTCTGGAAAAGTGTTGTTATTGGTTGTTAAACTTTGAAACGTTTACTAGTTAAACTTTTAAACTTTTATTTGTTCATAAATAAAAAAAAAAAACTGAATAGTCAGATTGTAAATGTCTCTGATAGGATCCTGCTAAGTAGGGCACTTCATTGTGCAGAAAGTTTAAGAAAAACTTTAAGAATGGTAAGTGCAAGAGCAGTTTGGAAACCTTCTATACAATGAATATATAGACAATGTAAGCCCAGTAATTTGAGTATTGTGAATGTCACATTCCCGGATACTGACATTCAGTTATAAACCTCAGATCGTTATTTGGAATTGAGTTTACTAAATTAATGTCAATTTATTAAACTAATGATTCTGATAACTTCCAAATACTCTCAAAATAATGTAGTTCTTTCACTTGAAGGGTAATTAGTGATTTTAAAACTAATCAAACCTAAAATTTGATTTTATGACAAATATTTTGGTAGATTTTAATGTTCAAAATTATAATTCATACATATAAAATATTTTCACATTCAATTAAAATATTAAATATCAACTGTAACAAAATGAAATAATATAAAAGTTATTTTAAGTAAAATGCTAGTACTTTCTAACATCTAAAATACTCAGGTGGAATCCCAAGATAGTTCATGATAGAACAGTAACCTTGCAAGCATGAGACTAGTGATATCCCAAATTCAAACACAGGTATTTGGGCTGACATCTGCAGGACTTTTTGTCAAGTGAGTACAGGCATCTTCCCCCATCCTTCTTCTCCTTCCATCTAGTAGCTGAAAGCAAATACCACAAAAGCCACCACATGAAAGCCCCACTATCAGAAATAGTGCTTAGAATTCCGTGACAACTCCATTTTTGTTCAAAGATGTCATTCCTATAGGAACACACCCATCTAAATGCCAATGTGTATCTGAAGACATCTAAAGTTCAGAAACAAAAAAATATGTAACAGAATGATCAACTAGTCACAAGAGCTTACTAAACCTTTGACAATTACTTAATGATCTCATTGAAAAATACAATCATTTTCACAAATTTTCTTGTTACTGTACTCTTTTTTTCTTCTATTTCTTTTATCTTATAACAATTTTACTCCACTTACTTGGAAACAAATGTATTATGATTAAGTGTGTCAACATGATTTATAAATAAAGTAAGTTCTTTTTAAAAAATTATGTTTGTCAATAACTTCCAGACAATATATCTACTTGGTGCTTATTTAGCAGCTGGAGGTATGGGTATTTAATACTCCTATCTCAAGTGAGTTCATATATGTTTAGTTTATAAATGTCCATTACCCCAGTGTCTTCGTCATTTTACATGTTTTCCAATAGCCTCCTTTTGTACAAATGAAAGGACAAATAATGAAAAATAAAATACCCTCACCACCACTCATGTTAAACTGCAGTTCTAGCTACTCTGCTCTTTGTGATTATTTCATCACAATGTACGATCTCCAGATCTTAACACCAAAAAAGGGTGTGGTACAGTCATTGAGTTTGGAATGCCTGATAAACACAGCAACAAAATTGTTCTTGATCTCCACAACAAAAGAGTCCGATTGAACATTATAGTGTGTGGCACTACAACCCGGATATGACCCAGGGAAAGCAGAGCAACCAAGTGTTAAATATTGCAACAAAATATTTATAACTTCCAGTCATCACAGGAACAATAATAAGTGGGGAAAGCGAAGGGGAAAACAAGAGATTTAAAAATTACTCATATAAGAATGCAATGGAAATGATAATGAAACATTCAGATACTTGTTTTTCATCTGTATTAATTCATTCATCTGTATAAATAATAGAAATGCAGTAAAAGTGACAGGTAACTTGCCTCTAAAACAAATCATTTTAGCAAGTTCAAATTAAAATATCACATCAAATGGTTATTTAAACAAGTTTGTTTTTATTTATTCACAACTCTTGGTCAAGTTCCCAGTGGAACAAAATACTTTGATCTATTGATTTATCAGAAAGTATGGCTTATATTAAAATAACATGAAATTAAAATGAGTTTCTATGAAACATTTTATTTTTATGATAGCTGTCAAGTTTTAGGAGGCAGCAGTGCTTAGCATGGCTCTCAAAATGTGGTCCTGAGACTGGCAAGATTAGCATCAGTTGTACTTCCTTGGGATTATTTTTTTTAACTGAAATTCTATTGCTAAACTCTGCCTACTGAAACAGAAAGTGCCTGGATAGGGCTCAGTATCTTTTCAGGGGGATGCTGATAGAAACTATAGTATGAGGATCACTGGTTTTGAGATTAACAGCAAGAATACTGCCTGAGTTTAAAGCCTGGCTCAGATGTTCAACACCTTTTTGATCTTCAAATAGTTTGTTTTACATCTCGTTATGTCTTGATTTTTCACATTTATAAAATGTGTACATTTATTGTATGCTCTAAATTATTTCAGAAGACAAAATAGTTAATACTGTAACTAATAGTGCTCCCTGTGGATATCTGGCTACATTTATTATGAAAAAAAAATGTTGAAAGTTTGTTCTCTTTAATTGGACTGGTATTTATAAACCCTGTTTTTCATTAATGTAGCACTTTGGTACCTATTTCTGGCATGCACAATTATTTAAATAAATAATATTATGGATATAGCTATTCATTTTATTTAATAGTCAAAGATCTTTTTCGTGTTCCTCTTTTGTAAATAAATCTAAAGCTACTCATTTAGAATGCAAATTACAACAAAGATCTCAGAAGTAGTGAAAAATTGGCAATAACTATAGAATAGAATCTAGTTAATATAGAATTTTATCTTGAGAGATATACTAATAACATAATACTTTTATTTACTATTTCTCATTTATCAAGATCATTTTGATATAGTAGCTCATTTCATTTTTAATTTTATCAGACATATAAATGTGGCTCAAAGAATTTATTGGGGATAATGCCTTAAAGAAAGTTGACAGAGTATAAAAATAGAAAGAAAAACCATAAAACTGCAACATACTTCTGATCTCTGAAAAGAAGACTGGAATGAGGGTTGGGGAGGAATTCAAGAAGAAATACATTGCACCAGGAAACGCCTGTAGAGGAGCTTGACTGGGACAGAAACAACTAGGCCTTAGTGTCTATACTTTACTTAGTATGATTGAACTCAACTGAAAAACTAGGTGGGTCTTAAAATGACAAATGGGACGCCTCACCCCATTAAGAGTCTACTCTCACCATGTTAAATGTCTAATTTAAATATCACAATATTCCCAATATTAGAAGATCAATACTTGTCAATAGCCTATCTTATATCATTTTTGAAAACACTCCTTAAAAACCTTGCACTCTATGCCCACTACTGCCTTCATCCCTTCATAAGTGGCTACTGACCCACTCTTGTATTTTGTTGGGTCCTCACACTACTTAAATTTGTCTCTCTCCAATATCTCTTTACTGTGTTTCCTGACTAAAAATGAATCAGTTTTCACAAGACTCTGCTTATTTTCTAGTCGTTCAATTTTATTATCATGTTTATTCCTACATAACACACGACTACGAGCTGCTTGGCTGCAACATTAGAAGTTCAGAACTGGTGATTTCATTTTTAGAAGTGAGCTTATATGGAACAAATGGGGATTGCAGGAGGGTGCTCCTGGAACACTGATGGAGGGAGATGGACACTCTGATGACTATTGGAAAGATGTATGAATGCATGAAAGTTGTAAACAACACCATTCTAAGCAATATCTTAATAAAAATGGTTAAAAAAGTTATGTTCTCCTTCACCTATTAAAAAAGTTTATTGTTACTTCTTACTCTCAAGCTTTAACATTTCTATCTCACAATATACTTTTTAGAAGATATTTAGCCAACATACAGAACTTTAAGTTAATATACCTTTGCGATTAACTGGGAATTTGTAGAAGTTGACCCTGGACCACTTCATAAATCATTGATTTATTCTTCTAAAATCAATTATAAACATATATTTGGACAATAAGATTATATGCTTTGGTATTTTCTTTTCAAAGTTCTGTGATTTGACATCTCTTTTTATATCATATAACATTGAAAGAGAAATCTGAGATCAAACAAGTGAACTCTAAAAGAGCAAATCTGTAGTCTTGGCAGGAAGAAGGAAAATCTAGACCTGGTAATTTGTTTAAAGGTCAATTTACCAGTTTTTCTAAATTGAAATAGTATTTCACAGTTGATATTTTTTCCTCTAAGAATCAGATTACTTACACTAGTGAATGAGAATATTTAAGTAATATGGAATAATGATATGGGAATATTGAAATATTAAAACATTAATAAGTTGAAAATAGCTCTACTAATAAATATATTAAAAAGTTTGTAGTTAAATGCATACATAAACAACAGATACTATTACAGTGACGGAAGTTCTAAGAGTTTCTCAGAGTCTAAATTTTATTGCTGTTTAAATTTTTCCTCTTTTTTTCTGTGCCTTCCACTTAACTATATTTATTAGTATCTTATGAGATATAAATTTAAAAAATTTTACTTAAAATTACTAAAACTATTATATTGTGCCATTGTCACAACTTTCTCTTTTCTTTTAACCACCTATTTATTTCACATCTATAAACTTTCTGATGTATCTTTTAATTTTTTACTAACTTTACCTATTCAGTTACATAATTGTATAAGAAGCAGGGTCTATAATGTTTAAGGACACAAAAACTAGACCTATCATGGCATGGTTTGAATTTGAGCATCAACTCTTAGTACTCACCAACAATAAGAAAGTTGCTCATCTTTGATCATTATGTTTCCTCATCAGTAAAACTCAGATAATATCATGAGGATTTGAAGGGTTATTATGTGAAATTCTGGGGCCATAGAGATACTATACTAGCTAAGGTGTTTTCCTTGCACATCCCAATACCACTTTAATTCCAGGCATCCAAGATGGTACCCCAAACACCACCAGGAGTGATTCCTATAAACCCTGTGAGCCATATAAACACTGAGCACACTCAAAAAGTAAGTTCAAAAAAATCTACTGGGTGTGCTCCCGTGTGTGTGTGTGTGTGTGTGTGTGTGTGTGTGTGTGTGTGTGGGTGTGTGTGTGAGAGAGAGAGAGTGTAAGATGATACATTATCACAATAAAAATAAATTAAATTAAATTAAAATAAAATTAAATATAAAATAAAAATAAATTAAAGCACTGTAGAAATGCTTTAATTATCATTTTGATGTCCACCTTAGGAATGATTCCCTGAGTGTAGAGTCAGGAATAACATCTGGGCAGTATGTATCCCCAACACAAAATTAAAGAGGAGGATTTCGATATAGTCTACATTGTTTCTCCTGAAACTGGTTTTTATTCTCTCATTTATTCTTAAAGAAATATTTTCGTTCTTAAAAATACATTAAATAGGGATCAGAAGTATGCCCTGAGCACCACCAGCAGTGGCCCCGAATTCCTCCCCCGCTTGAAAATTTATTATTAGTCTTGGAGATCCAGCCACAAAAAGGGGTCTGTCACTTTAAGTGCAAAGGTTACTCTCAATTAGAAACTCCTGTGCCAAATTGAGAAACTGTTATCCTGGGAGCATAAGAACCCTTGCTGGAATACTGGGGTGGAGAGTTTAATGGTAGAGAGTTATTAGTCAGATTGATATTGGCAGATGTATTGAGGACTGGCTGGACTTTATGAACGGCATTGCTGTAAGACCTTGGCCTCCCTTTTCTATTTGTTTTGTCCTTTGCAGTAAAGCTCCTGTTTTGCTGGAGTCATTCCTGAGCTACAACAGAAAGAATGCATGTTTTTCCCCCCCGCCCCTGAATGCATGTTTGAGTGACCAAAATGATGATTGAAAGATATGCAGCAAATATCTTGCATCAAGTAATTTACAATTCCATCCATTGCCCATACTGTAACAGTCCCAAAGAATTGTGTGGAATATTCCTCAAACACCACCAGATAGGTCCCAAAACAAAAATCATAATGCAATCACTTACATTAGGAAACTAAAATCATTTAAGAGAGAGAACTTTCAGGGAGCGTGAGAGAGAAATGCTGACACTGGTGGCAGGAAATGTGCACTGGTGAACAATGTTGTATGACTGTAATTTAATCATGAACAATTTTATATGTGGGGGAAAAAAGCTATTATGAAAAACCTTGTAACCAGGATGGTCCTGGGTTTGATCCCCGGCCTTCTATATAGGTCCCCTGAGCCAGGAGTTATTACTCTGTTAGATTATGATTTGGCAGTAGAAGTTCAACAAGGTGTAAGCAAAAATAAACTTCTAATTTTACTGGTCTTTCTTTTTTTTTTTTTTTTTTTGAAGGATGGGAATGTGAAAATCACAGGAGTCAGTACATCCACAATGCAATAATTAAGTCTCACCTGGAAAACCACTTTTTAATGGTATGTCCCTGCTAGGTAAACTTTGCTTTGCATTTTTCTTTTTTCTTTATTCTTTTCTTTTCTTCCGTTGCTTTGCTTTGTTTGCTTTTCCTTTCCTTTTCTTGACTTCCCTCTCATTTTCTCCTCCTTCCTTTCTTTTCTCTTTTTCTTGCTTTCTCCCTTTTGGGGGGTTTCTCCTTTTTCTTCTTTTTATACTTTCCTTCTCTGTTTTACTTTATCTCTTTTCTCTCCTTTTCTTTCTATCTTTCTCAGTGTGTATTTATTTATTTACTTCTTCCTTCTTTTCTTGTTCTACCTTCTGTACTATATCTTCAGCTCCTAATATGGGACTTTAATTCAAGCCAGAAATAAAACATAATACATATGTCAGTAAGTGGTACATTGGGGAATCAAGAAATAAACTTTCATAGTAAGCAGCATTTCAGATGAAATCTGCAGTTATGAGTTTTTATAACAGCACATTTTGAGTACTGGGAGAGATAAAAGAGTATGAAGTCTGAAGGAATTCGAGGAAGTGTAAAAAGTTAATAATAGCTATTTTATAAGTGCTAGAGAAGTGAGAATAATAGTTACAAAATATTGCGACATCATTAATGAAAACATCAATGGCTTTAAATTTTTTGTAAAGCTTTTTGGTAATTAATTTCAAAAACATTTCCATAAACCATATTGATAAAATAATCTCAAATATATTTTGAGACTTTCACTTGACAATTACACATCTCTAGATATATCCTATTAAAATCATATAAAATATAGAAAAAAAGAGAAAAGGACATTCACTTATTTATTTTTCAAAGAGAATAATCAAAAAAAAGTCTTTTCTGGATTGAATAAATTATATGTGCCCAGGTGGATATTATAACTTGTAAGATATACATAAAATATGCTTTTTAAGTACCATTATGCCACAGTAGGAGTGTTTTAATGGGTGGATAGGGAAGCAGAAATATCATCAATATTAGGTGTCTGAAACAAATTCATATGGATTTAGAACTGGATTCAAAATTAAAACCAGCAACATTCACTGGACAAAGCCTTTAAATAATTCAACATTTGCCTTACCTTGTTCTTTCCTTTAAGTTTATCAGAATTCTCTCTTTGATTATACAACCTGTGACCCTGCATCAGAGGCTACCCTGTGCCACTCTGTTGCTATCTGCCCTATCTAAAATAGATTTATCAGTCCATTTCCTCTACAAATTGCTTCTTCTCAGTATGCAAGCAAGTTATCATCTTCCAAAGAGTTGTCTTGGTGCTAAAATCCTTTTCTCTACTGTCACTTTAACTCTAAATTTTCTCTCTATAAGATATGAAACTAAAACTTTGAATCTACAAACTTTTAACAAAGTATAAATATATATATAAATATATATATATACACACATCACCATGTTTATGATTTCTCCAACAGTAAACTGTCACTTTACCTTTAATGTCACATTGGCTAAGATTATTTCCCCTACACAATCTTTTAATGACACCAGGAAAAAAACAGGTGATAGGGGAATTCACATTTCTAAAAATCCCCAAAAGCACTTCATAGTAGGAGAGAATCATATCACTTGAGTGGGATCTCAGTTCCTGAGAAAAGGAATGAAGAAAGGGAAATGGAACAATATAAACACCAACCTTCTTCATTTTTCCGTGAAAGAATCTGCTTTCAATGCCTTCAAGAAGCTTCAAGATTTCTGGGAAGAAAAGTGTAACAGAAAAAGAAAGCACTTTGTATCCAAGGGTTTCTATTACAGACTAGACTTTTTTTTAAGTGGGGTGTAAGACATGGAAGCAAAGCACATTCATAAGTACATATAATGACTGTTTTCTCTCATTTAGAGTTATAGGGCCAAGGCCCAGGGTCTAATTTCTGCTTAGTGTATAAAAAATAATAATAATTTACCAAATCCCTTCACTTTTAATTCATATGATTGTTTCATATATCTATGTGAATATGTCAGTTGAATTAATACATTAACATTTTTCGACAGGAAGCAAAAATATATACTACAAGATATGTTCTTTAACTACTAATTCTAAAGACAATACAAATAAAGGTGCAATAGAGATTGTCAATTACAGTTTAGAAATTATTTTAAATGATTTTCTATTTTAAAAGATGAAAGGACTGGAGAAATAGCTAAGTGGATAGGGCATTTGCCTTGTTTGTGAGTAATATGAATTTGGTCCTCCATACTCCATATGGTCATCCAAGTCCGGAATAAATTCTGAATGTAGATTCAAGTGTGGCCCCCATATCAAGAATATAAATTAAAATTCAATTCAATTAAAAAGGTGGAGAGATGTTATCAATTCATCTACTTTCAAAACAAATTTAGCATTCTTTACATAGAAATTAGGATATTGGGTAAGACAGGTAAGGCAAGTAAAACAACTAAGAATTACTGCTTTCCATCAGTCTGCTCAGGCAAAGATAAAAGGCCAGAGAGGAAGTTGTTTTACTTGCCTTACCTCGAGATAATAAGGACAGCTGTACCATTCAAGCTGTACCATTTACTGGTCCAGAGCCTGATTGGGTTAAGTAATATTCCCCTGTCTAATTGATCTGATCCTTTTCAGATGTTGAGACTACAGAAGTGAACCAGTTAACTGCTCATTTAGGGAAATATAAGATTTCACCCTATCTAGAAATTAAGACGACAGTCCCTTGCCAGCCTGGAGAAGCTACAGAAGATTGATCTTTGACCACATTCCCTTTAATGACTTCTAGGGTGATAAAATCTCTAGGGAAAATATGGAGCAGAATGCTCATCAGGAAAAGCTTCCAGGGAAATAAGGGAAAAGAAGGGCCACAGGAATCAATGAGCCAAGTTGACCATTGGAAATAACACTATGCCTATCTATCCCAGAGGTTGGAGCAGGTAGCAAGAATAAACCGACACCGACATTTAACTAAGATGGGTGGTATAAAGGGAAGGAGCAAAAATTATGCTTCCCTTGGTAATGTTAAGGGTAAGAAAATTATTACTAGATATGAGATTTCTTCATCTCTGTCTGACCCAATGCAGGAAAGGCAACTGAAGTTTAGGGCTCTATTGTTCTCTCCACCCCAGCAGCCATTTAAGTTTCAGGATTGCAAATTTTTCTTCATGGGGAATCATAGCCTGAATAAAAGGAAACCCTGAAGATCCAGCTGACTCAGCTCACAGGACCAGAACAGAAGGCAGACAGTCCTGGTGTTCCTTCGGCAGTGACCGTAATGACTGCACAGCAACTAACAAGAATGACACCCTCTTTCCCAGGCTGTGAATGGGGGGGGGGGGGTGTTGTGGGCCAGACTGTCACCATTGGGATTCCTCCCCTAAACCTTGACTTGGTGTTATTTGTTTGGGGTCTCTAGGTATACTCTACAAAATCTGTACCTACTGAGGTGTAAGTGGATACCAACCAACCCATGGGTTTGGGTTCTGATGAAAGGGATTTCTCTGCTGGATATAAGCATGCCTCAGAGTAGCCTAATGGGAGCAGCACAGAGGGAGCTGGATCTGAGGCTAAGGCTGGAGGTCTCAGGCAGAGTTTTGGGAGTGCTGTTAACCTGAGCTCTTTAATCTCAAATATCAATAGAGTCTTTAAGAGAATGTACCCAGACTAACCCTAGTGAGGAGCATTTAGTTAAGGCAAATAAGGAGGGAGTCAGCAGCTTAACTGTTTTAAGGTGGCAGTGTATGCCCCACAACCCTATATCTCTTCTTGGCCCAATGGCTGGAGGGGAAGAGGCATTCAGGACCAACCTGCAGGAAATACAAGGTATGGGCACATGCCTCTTACCCACCCCTGGAGGGGCCACCAAGGTCCCTTCCCTTTATCTAGACTGTTGCAATGAGACTGCAGAGGCGAATATAGTTGCATGGGGAAATAATCCCCATCAAGGCTAATTAGGCCATGGTTTTGTGTGTATCAAGGAACTGACACCCTGTATATCTGCTACTGGTTTTGCACACCCAGATTATTTTTACATCATCAGTAATTCTCCCATCCCAGGTGTCATGCCTGGCAGGAGAGGGTGGGTGACAAGATAAACTTCTCATCAAGTGGATGATAATCAGGAAGTTAGCTAAAGTTGCTTTCCAGAGTAGGTGGGAACTAGACCTAGGCTCTGGGGGAATAATGTATCTATGCTAATAAGTCAGAAGATTCAGCCATAAGACACTGCAGCAAGTGAAAGCTAGCTTGCAGGAGTGAAGAAGGCAGTGGAAAGATTTTGCCACCTGGTATAAACAGTGGTTCAGTATCACCCTGATTAAGATGCTTGTGCTAAGGTCCCAGTCTGTGCCCGTAAGTAGGACAAGGATGAGGAATCTCAAGGAGAGTCAAAGATTTGATTCAAGTTCATAAGAGGAGGAGGGAATGTTGGGACCTGAATTCTGAATAAGCAGAAATGCCATTTTGTAAAAGCCACATGGTAGGCTTCTTCTTGGTTTCTGAGCAGGGAGAAACACCATTTTGTAAGGACCACATAGTGTGGGCTACATACTGGGGCTTCAAAAGCCTATTTCCATAGAGCCCACCTCAGTCTACCTGGCTGTACCAGGTAGCCTATCAGGGAAGGATAAAGGAGCAGTAGGTACCCCTAGATAAGAGTCAATTATTTTAAGGATCATCAGAAAGTTGGAACCTCCCTATATCTCTTCCCTACATAATTCTCATCATGACCTTGGGCAGGGCTCATCTCCTTCAGGGGATGGCCCCTGGTGGCCAGGCTGGGGAATCTTGTTAGCAGATGGATTAAAGTGTTAAAAACTTTAAAAAATATATCAATCAAACACTCTTTCACTATACTATGTGTTATGAACTCTATATTTTTCTGTTTTTTAGAAAACAGTGGTGCTAAGGGGTTTCTCCTAGCTATGTACTCAGAAATTGCTCTTGGCTTGGGGGACTATATGGGACGCCTGGGGATCAAACTGCACTTCATCCTGTGCAAGGCAAATGCCCTACCATTGCGCTCTGGCCCCATGAACTCTATTTTTATTTAATAAAAAATGTTTCACATATTTGAGACCTGCAAAACATATCATAAGTTTGCACTTCCCTCTGCAAATTTTTTCTTCAGAAATTGTTACAACTTAAGAAATCTTTCTATTTAACAAATATTCTTTCCTTTGCAAAGCTTCAAGTCAATAACCTTAACAGTTTGGCAGAACTCCTAAAGCTACAAGGCACATTCTCTCTCATCTTTTCAATTATTTTTAACTTCCTTTGTTTCTAAGAGCAGCTACAAACCAAATATACACAATGCTTGAAGATCACAGATGGATTATATATTGTATGTTTGAGGAAGTGCTGAGTAGCCTCTGAGGGGTGGATTAATGAATATCAGAAATAGTGCACTAACTTTGCTTGGGGTGGTGCTTGAAAAAAAAGGAAACAGATTTTATCATTGATGATAAAAGGTTCACATACTTAGATGCATTGTACTTCCAACCTAGTGCTAATTTCCTTTTTAGTTGTTTTTCTTTTTTTTAAATATATTTTTATTTAAGTAACATAGTTGGGTTACAGTCACAAACAGAACACCCCCCTTCACCAGTGTAACATTCCCCCTTCCCCCTTCCCATCCCTTGCCTGTATTCGAGACAGGCATTCTACTACAGTTATTTGTTTTTAAGTTTAGTAAATTGTATTTTTTTCCTTAAAGGATAAGAGTAAAAATATATAGTAAAGGTGTGATAGTGGCAATTGCCATTGTTTGCATAGATCCAGAAAAATGGGGAAAATGGAAAATAATCCTTGACCTGATTACAAAAAGGCCTCACCCCAGAAGTTTATTGGCATAAGACCAACTCTGGGTTCCAGGCATACCAATCTGTTCAACCCGAGTCATTCTCCGTGGTCCCGGTGAAACTTTTTCACACTTTAGCTATTGTTGGTATTAGATTCTTATATTTAAAGATTCTGGATTCTGTGCATTTCTTTCATCGATGTCAGGCTGATGTGGAGCATCTTCTAGTTTCAGCATACCATTAAATGCGAAGTGATCTGACCTACAAGCAGGCTGTTGCTGAGTCGTCTGGGTGTTGGGAGCACTCTTTGGGGTAAGTCAATGCCAAAGCAGTGGCAGGTCTTCCTTGGTAGAGGCTTGGATCCTGGTAATGTTAAAGACAATTGTGGTTGTTTCCATAGATGGTATCCATTGTTCAGGTGTGTTTGGGCGATGCCCATTCTTCTGAGGCCTAAGCCAAATCATTATGCCAATGTTCAGGGTATAAGACCTAATTGCATTACCAAATTTGTGTTCCCATCTCTATTAGATAAGAACTTGTTTGCATATGTATTATTTTCCTATTTTAATGTGTCTATGCAATAGAGAATCAATGCCAAAAGATATTATTGTTGCATCTGGGGGCCGATGAATAAAGTCCAACATTCCCTGTAACTTGGTTCAAACATGAAATGTATACAAAGATACTCTTCTACCAGTATTGTTTATAAAAACAGATCTCAAAAGGGGAAAATCAAACAATCAAATAACAAAACCAGTGGGCAAAATTGTCACTACATGAGGATGTTTGAAAAGAGTTATAGATGTTAAGGGAATACATCTGAGATATACAAAGGAGATACACATGTCCCGTTTATGTTTTAGAAATAGTCAAGAGGGAGGGTGTTGTTTCTGAGACTTTTTGTCTGTGATTTGGACAAGTGAAGAGCACATGGAGCCATGTCCTTCCCGTGTTGCCTGCTGAAGCTTCCAACTCCTCGAGAGGCGTTTACTTCCTAATTGCTGGAAGTTGGAAGTTCACCAATCCCCTCTCAGCCCCTTACAGGAACTAGGAAGCCTGGGGTCTCTTTTAAATGGCACCTCTCCAGAACCCACTTGCTGGGATCCTGATCAGGTGTCCAGGAATAACCCTGGGATGGGGAGGAAGGAGAGAGAAGGCTGTGGGGGGCCAGTCGAGGCTGCATCTTCCCCTTAGCTTGGCCAAAAGGCCTACAGCGTGGATCCTTGCCATGACGTGTTGCCTACTGAAGCTTCAGACTCCACCCAAAAAATTACTGTGAAAGATATATAATCCACCTTGGCCAAAACAAAAATCATTAGTACAGAAAAATGATTAAATGTGGGGTAACAAAAGATGGGAGTGAGGGAGTAAAGGAATAAAACAACCCCTGGACAACTTTCAGATTATGACAAACATATGGAACACAATGATATCCAAACTGCCCCCGCGTGGTTTCACAATGGACAGGTTTAGTAAGGAAACTTCCCTGGTAATTCCTGAAGCCAGAACCTATTGTGCTGCTATTCACCTTGCTGGCTTGCCCAGGCCTGTGGCCAGGGGAAAACCTGGAGTTCCGGAGGAAGAAAGTAGAGGGGTGCTGGGGTGACCCATGTCCCACACCTCTTTCTAGGCCTGGTTAAAGAGTCCTTTGGCATGGTGGAGAGCTGCCAAACCCCATGCTGGCAGAACCTCCTGGCACCCAGGAAGAAAGGAGATCCTTCTAGAGTTGGAAGGCCTGGAAGGTCAAAGCCCCCACCCCAGACCCTCCCTCTGGAGCTGGGAGGAAAATGGGGAAAGCCTAGGGAGACCCGACTCGCTGGCTTGCCCAGGTATGTGGCCAGGAGAAGCCCTGAAATTCCGGAGGAAGGAGGTAGAGGGGTGCTGGGGTGACCCATGTCCCACACCCCTTCCTAGGCCTGGTTAAAGAGGCCTTTGGCATGGTGGAGAACTGCCAAACCCCATGCTGGCAGAACCTCCCAGCTCCCAGGAAGGAAGGATATCCTTCCAGAGCTGGACGGCCGGAAGGTCAAAGCCCCCACCCCAGACCCTCCCTCTGGAGCCGGAAGGGAAATGGGGAAAGCCTAGAGAGACCAATAAGCTCCTCCAAGGAACCCACCTCACTGGCTTGCCCAGGCATGTGGCCAGGGAAAGCCCTGGAGTTCCAGAGGAAGGAGGTAGAGGGGTGCTGGGGTGATCCGTGTCCTGCACCCCTTCCTAGGCCTGGTTAAAGAGGCCTTTGGCATGGTGGAGAACTGCCAAACCCCATGCTGGCAAAACCTCCCAGCTCCCAGGAAGGAAGGAGATCCTTCCAGAGCTGGACGGCCGGAAGGTCAAAGCCCCCACCCCAGACCCTCCCTCTGGAGCCCGGAGGGAAATGGGGAAAACTTAATTGTTTTTCTACTTTGTTTCGTCTTTTTTCTTTTCTTTCTTTTTTTCTTTTTCTTGCAATAGATGCTTTGAAAGAAAATAGTAGCATGAATGCTTTTAAATCAGACTTGGTTTTAAACATTTTGAGTCTTGCTTCTTTCTGAAAGTAGAAAATTGTACTATCATCATTTTCAGTTTAATTATTCAAAAATTGTAGCTTTAACTTGAGAAAATAATTTAGGTGAAAGATATGCAAACATTTATAAACACTTCCTCTTTGGAGATATAGAAATAGTCCTATTTCTTCAACACACTGAATATTTCTTTGCATTTCTGTTATTTCTGTCAAGTGAATATAGCTAAATAGATTAACACTAGCATAAAATAATCTATTCCTTTAAAAATGTCATTATGTTTTCCAATGGGCAGTGTGATATTGGAGATTTAAGAGAAAGTAACTTAACTAGTTTGGTCAAAGCAATGTAGAGACTGTTCAGATTAAATTTACTACAAAGCTAATTTTTTTTTAATGACGTGAAAGAAAAATAATTTGTGAACTTTTAAACCTTTGTTTTATTTGCTAAATAATACTCTGAAGGGCTGGAGTAGTGGCACAAAGGGTAAAGCATCTGCCTTGCCCATGCTAGCCTAGGACAAACCACAGTTTGATCCCCCAGAGTCCCATATGGTCCTCAAGCCAGGAGTAATTTCTGAGTGCATAGCTAGGAGTAACCCCTGAGAGTCACCAGGTATGTCCCCTCTCAAAACAACAACAACAACAACAACAACAACAATAACAACAAGAAAAAAGAAGTTAAAAACTAACTCTGTCCTGCTTCTTTGTATTTACCCATTATGCTCATTGTTGTCAGAATTGATTAGTCTATCTCTTTGGCCTTCCATCATCCACCTACTCCAACCACCACTAGGGAAACAGGCAAACATAAAAGACATGGACAATTCAAATGGATTTTTGTTCTTAGCTTACTGTACATTATGTGATGGAAATGAACAAATATGTTGTATCTCATGGTTTCCCCATTAGGTTGTAATTGCATGTTGATTGCAAAACTGACAATTCTTTAAGCTACTGCAGTGATAGAAGCCTAGAAAACTAGAGTTCAAATTAAATCTCAACTACTTGCCTTTTGGCTATAATAGTTATTTTTGTGAATAGTGTATTAATTTGTTCTATGAAAAAGTAATCATTTCAGAGCCATTTCTTTGTATAATTTTCAAACTTGATACCTCAGCCTCCCTTTGAGAGGTTTTCTTCATTGCCCAATAGTAAATAATTTATTTGTCTCAAGGAAAATACTTAAATTTAACAGACTTGTTTTCCATATCAATATTTCTTTGGAAGATAGACATATTCTTCATAAGTACAATTTTTAAAAAACCCTGTAGAGGGGCCAGAGAGATAGCATGAAGTTAGGGCATTTGCCTTGCATTCAAAAGGATGGTGATTCTAATCCCGGCATCCCATATGGTTCCCTGAGCCTGCCAGGAGTGAATTCTGAGCATAGAGCCAGGAGTATCTCCTGAGCACTGGCAGGTGTGATCCAAAAAAAAAAAAAATCCAGTAAAAAATAAACTGAGAAAGGCATTAAAAGCTTAAATTAAATTGAATATTATAATTAAAATGTTAAAAATGAATATTTTCCTGTAAGACTGAGCAAAAATAATAAATTAAATACACTAAATTTCAGTAAACTTATGGAAAAATAGATACTTTTCTCTATTACTGATAAGCACAAGAGAAATAACCTTTTTAAAGAGGAATTCAACAGTACTGACAACAATTTTAATACATGTTGTGTTTTGAATTTGTAAATCTATGTTAGGATTTTATAATATTATTTATAAAAATAATATAGCAAGTTTCTGGAGAATTGTACAGTATATTAAAGAAAATTTATATTACAAAACATTTTTGGAGTTTAAAAAATGAGACTTAAGGTATCCTTTGACTAAAGATATGCAAAGATGACCATAATGCAATGTATAAAAAGACTACCTTGTGAAAAATCTTTGTATAATCTCATGCTTTTATATGCTTTTTTATGAGGAGAAATGGGATACACTGTTATGAGGACAATTTCGAAATTTCTAGAATATTACGACTTCTATAACCTATACTTTTATTTCTTAATTTTTTAAAATAAATTGTAAGTGAATTATGTCACAATAGTTACGAAGTTGACAACCTAGGAAGAGATCTCCAATGTCTGTGTATGTGAGTGTATATATGGTAGATTTCTCTGTCTAATCTGTATTGTACATAATCCCTGCCTATATTGCATATAGTCCCTATTATATATTATCTCTCCTCCCTCACCCCCATTCACCACCTTAAAAAAAAACCTTCTATCCTCTCACCCCCTCAAACCGGATCCATTATCTCTTCCTATTGAACCTCTTTAAACTCAGTTCTTAACTCCACAGGAACCAGGACCATCCCCCTGCCCCAGCAAGCTACCACTCAACTCCCAAAATAAAAGTACACCCTTTTAACTCCCTCTCCCCATCTCTCACTTTGGCAAGAAGCTGCAACCACCACCACTGCTGACACATTCTATGCTGCCCTTTTTCTCCCACCTCCCCTCACAATGTGGAATATTGATTGCTACTGGATTTGGCTCCATAGGGATCTCCAGGTCGAGAACTCTACCTGATTTTCTGACTGCTACAAACCGTATCTCAGACTCCAAAAGACCAGGTGCAGGATGAAAAAGTGCCCTGGATTTCATCACACACACTCCCAGATATCTAAAAAAGACTGAAAGGGAATGTCTATATTTTCTTTGTATATTTCTGTTCATGCATTTCCTTAATAGTTATAATTCTTAGTGTTTATTTCCATATGGAGAGGTAGTCTCCTCCATCCTCCCCCCCTTTTTTGGGAGGGTCACACCCGGCAGCGCTCAAGGGTTACTTCTGGCTCTGGGCTCAGAAATCACCCCTGGCAGGCTCAGGGGACCATATGGGATGCCCGGATTTGAACCACCATTCTTCTGGATGTAAGGCAAACGCCCTACCTCCATGCTATCTCTCCGGCCCCGCCCTCCCCCCCCTTTTTTTTTATATGCATAGAAGGAAAACCTAGTAGAAAAGTCTTGCTTGGGATATGAGCGTAGGTCAAAACCTCACATACAAATTGTAGAGATTGTTATTTTTTCATATTCAAATCTTTTTTTAAAATAATTTTTATTGTGACCAAAGGGAATTACACATCTTTCACAGTAATATTTTAGGTACATAGTGAAATTGAATTAGGGGTGTTACCACCCCCAGAGTTGTCCTCCCTTCGCCTCTATTCCAAGTATGCATTTCATATCCCCCTTCTCCCCCAACCCCCAGGCTGCTAGTATAAGTGGTCCCCTCTGTATCTAGCTTGTTTTGGATTGGGTATCAATTCTGTTGTTGTTGGCTTTAGATTTGGTATTTAAGTCTGATCATTTTTTTTTATTTCTACACAATGTTCATATGACTGTTTGGTACCATCCATTTTTCCCCCTCAATTTATGAGGCAGAACAAGATGATTCAAGTTATGTGGTTCTGTTTGAAAAAAAAAAAAAAGAAAAGAATAAAAGAAAAAAGAAAATGAAACAAAAAACTAAAAATAAACAAACAAAAAATGCAGGAGAAGTCTGTCTAGAAGTTATAAATATCAATTGAAAAGAAGGGAAGAAAGAAATAACAAAAAAACATAGAAAACAAAAACAAATAGTAACAACAAAAAACAAACAAAAGTCAAACAAAAAAACAAAACCAAAAACTACAAAAAAGCACCACAGCAACAAATACAACAACCTAACAATAGCCACAAGAATGAAAAAAAAAGAAAAGAAAAGAAAATAGAAGGAGGGCCGGTGGGGCAAGTTTTTGTGTTTATTTTTGCGTAGGCACAGTAAATATTGGGGAAATTAGAACGGAAATTCCCTTGACCAAAGAGATACAGGGTTTCTTACCCTTGAAGCATACTGTCATGGAATAGCTACAGGCTTCATACATGTTCTTTTTTCACTCCTCTAGGTCTTTTTATGGTGCCAGGAAACTTTCTACTCATGGATGATAAAATAAGACCTCTATAACTAGAGAATCTTGGTATTTGCATAAGTCATAGAATGAAGCCTAAGATAGAATCTTTTTTAATAGTTCTAGAAGTTCTGCTTCATCATTGTTGTTTTAATCAGGCTTCTGTAGTTGGTGGTCTTGGTTTTTGCACCAATCCTAGGATAAAGCCTAAATAGAGACTTTCATATGTTTCCAGAAGATCTACTCAGTTGCAGTTGACTCAGTCAGACCTCTGGAATTAGAGATCTTGGTTGTTGTACAGATTGTAGGCCAAAACCTTAGCTAAAGTCTTTCTTATTATTCCCAGGATAAATTCTGCTCAGTCATGGTTGTCACAGTATGTCTTCTGTAGTTAGCATCTTGGTTTTTTCACAGACCAAAGAATGACATGTCTTCTGATTTCATCTTATAGTTAGGTGATGAGATAAGACAATCTGCTCTTAAATCAAGTTGTTGCCATTTCTTTATTGCCAGGATGTCATATCAACACTGGCATATGTTGGTGTCAGAGCAGTATTAAGAATGTCCCAGAGAGAGTTTGGTTTCTGGAGCTGTTACGGAGAACTGTGTCAGTTCTATGTCTGAGATCTAGGGTTTGGGATTGGATGGTCGCTGTCTAAATTGGGTACATATGACATATATTTAGGGTGGGAAGTACCCCTGTAATGTAAAATGTATGAGTTCTTATCCCTAATAGCTAAGAGCTTGTTTCTAGATGTAAAATTTCCTCTTTTTTAGTATGTCTTTGCAAAAAGAAATAGTGCTATAATATATTGTTGGTGCATTTGGGGGTGAGAGTGTCAGGCTCCATTATCTCTGTGCCCTGGTTTTGACCTGAGCTTTTCTCTCAGGCAATACTTTTTCTTGTAGGTTTTTGTACCAAGCAGAACCAAAATAGGTGAAGTTAAGGAAGAGAAGAAAAATATATATGTAATATATATTTATATATATACACACACATACGTATAAAATCGAAGAAATAAATAAAATGATTTTAAAAAGCAATTAAGGAAAAACAGTGATGTAGGAGACTAACTTACATTTGGGGATATACAGGTTAAGAGGTAGTATTATAGAGGTATTAAACATATAAAGGAAATATAGGCTTCCCCGTTGTCTTTTAAAATATTCTTGTGGGGGTGTGGAACCCAGGGCACATTTTCATCACACACTCTGGTCTTGTTGATTTTGAGAAATTATTTGCAGAAGAAAGGGGTTCGGGTAGAGTTCTTGCACTGGATTTCTTCTGGAGCTGAATCTGGTATCAAGTAACAGTCCATATTTGGAGGGGTAGGAAGAGGGCTACAGAGCATTTGTCAGCAGTAGTCTTGGTTGTAGTTTCTTGCTGGGGAACTAGATGTGGGGCTGAGAGGGTGTCCTTGCGCTGGAGAGCTGGTGATGGTTTATTGGGGCAGGAGGTCTGTCTCAATATCTAATGAGTGAAGAACTGAGGGTAAAGATAATTAAATAAGGAAGGATATCGGATTGGGATTGGGGGGTGAAGGGATAGTAGGATTTCTAAAGGAGGGAGGAGGGATAGTATATAGAAGGGGCTATGTACACTCTTTGGTTTGGCATTAAGAGAGGAGTCCTCTATCTATATACTCATGCCCACATAAAGACATAGATTAGTGATCTATTCTTTTTTTTGGGGGGGGGTTTACACCAAGTGACACTTAGGGGTTACTCCTGGCTATGCAGAGCTTGTTACTTTTAACCCTAAATGCACCAGTAATATAATATGGCATTGTTCCTTCTTGTATAGGTACACTAAAATAGAGAAATATTATATATAGAAAGAAGTTTTTACCTAATAAAGATAAGAACCCATAAATTTTATAGCACGAGGGCATCTTCCACCCTGAACACTAGTCATGGGGACTTGACTTAGGCTTTATTCAATTGGAAATAAACCATCCACCCCAAACCCTGGATCCCAACCTTAGAACTGCACAGTTTTCTGCACCAGTACCAGGAATCAAACTCTCCCTGGGGGAAGCCCAAATACTGATCTGACACCAACCTGCTCGAGGGTAGATTTATATGACACTCTGATGATGAAGAAACAACAATTCAATATAAGGGTAGGTTGCCTTACCTCATCACCTAATGGTGAAAGGAAATCAAAAGATTCTCTGTCCTAGGATCTATGCAAAAACCAAAATCTCTAATTACAGATGACTGACTATAACAACAGTAACTGATCAGAACTTTTCCTGGGACCATAAAGAAAGATTTTACTTAGGCTTTGTCCTCAGATCTGTGTAAAGACCAAGATCTATAATTACAGAAGACTGAACAGTACTTCTCCTTGAACCATAAAGAAAGATCTTGGGGTTGGACAACCAATATGCACAGAGCCTGTAGTAGGTCTTATGACAGTATGCTTTAGTCATATTTAGTTTTAGTCAGACAATGTCCAAAGCACATCCTTTCACCAGTGTACATTTCCTGCTACCAATATCCCCAGTTTCCATCCCCTCCACCTCCATTGCCAGCTCCATAAAAGACAATTTTCTACTCTCTATTTCTCTCTCTCTCCTGTTAGATACTGTATTAACTATATTTTTATATTGTAAACTGAGTAGAAAAAATTTTCAAAGTAAAATTGCAGCATGAATTTAATCATAACAATTGTTTTTATACTATTATCTTTTCTCCTTTCCACCTGCATATATAATTTAAGTGCTTTTAGCTGTGCCACAAATGTTACTGGACAATTACAATGCAAATGAAAGACATTAATATCCAAGCTAAGACTATCTATGTAATATGTATTTTTCACTGTAACATTTCTTCTTTTATAATAATAATAAAATATTATTATAGTTTATATAATTACATATTATGTTAATTTATATATTATATTATATTATTAATAATAAATTTCTTATTTATGATAATAATAATAATAAAATTTCCATTTTATTACAATGGGGTGGATCATACCTAGCAGTACTTGGATTATCTTTTTTTAGCAATGCTGAAAGTGAGACATATCTTTCCGGTGATCAGACATATATATATATATATATTACAATTTATCAAAGTGATATTCCTAAATATATGTCGGAATCCTCTGTTGGGCATTTAGAAACAAGCTACCCTTTTCAAAAAAAAATCTTTATCATTTAGGCATATCATAGAAAGAAAATGGCTGCACTGGTTCTTTTCTTTCTTTATATTCTTTTATCTTTCTTTTTTTTACTTTCTCTTTCTTTTCTTTCTTCTTCTGTAGCTGGCAGTGCTCAAGGCAAATGCCTGGATCTACACTCAGGAATTAGTCCTGGTAAGGCTTAGGTAATCAATATTGTGTCTATGATCAAAACATAATTGTCCAGGTGCAAGCAAATGCCCTCCTGGCTGTACTAATGCACCAGCCCTACACTGATACTTCACCCAGTTATGCTGTGCTGTATCTGGCCCCATGACAATTTTCTTATATTTTCTCTTTTCTTTTCTTTTTCCTTTCCTTTCTCTTTTACTTTTCTACTTTCTTCTTTTTCTTTCTTTCTTTCTTTCTTTCTTTCTTTCTTTCTTTCTTTCTTTCTTTCTTTCTTTCTTTCTTTCTTTCTTTCTTTCTTTCTTTCTTTCTTTCTTTCTTTCTTTCTTTCTTTCTTTCTTTCTTTCTTCTTTCTTTCTTTCTTCTTTCTTTCTTTCTTTCTTTCTTTCTTTCTTTCTCTCTCTCTCTTTCTTTTTCTTTCTTTCTTTCTCTCTTTCTCTCTTTCTCTCTCTTTCTTTCTCTCTTTCTTTCTCTCTTTCTTTCTTTCTTTCTTTCTTTCTTTCTTTCTTTCTTTCTTTCTTTCTTTCTTCCTCCCTCCCTCCCTTCCTCCTTCCTTCCTTCCTTCCTTCCTTCCTTTCTTCCCTCCTTCCTTCCTTCCTTCCTTCCTTCCTTCCTTCCTTCCTTCCTTCCTTCCTTCCTTCCTTCTTTCTTTCTTTCTTTCTTTCTTTCTTTCTTTCTTTCTTTCTTTCTTTCTTTCTTTCTTTCTTTCTTTCTTTCTTTCTCTCTCTCTTTCTTTCTTTCTTTCTTTCTTTCTTTCTTTCTTTCTTTCTTTCTTTCTTTCTTTCTCTCTTCCTTCCTTCCTTGCTCCCTCCCTTCTTCCTTCCTTCCTTCCTTCCTTCCTTCCTTCCTTCCTTCCTTCCTTCCTTCCTTCCTTCCTTCCTTTCTTTTTATTTTCTTTTTTTGTTGTTTTGTTTTGTTTTGTTTTTTGGGTCACATCCGGCAGTGCTCAGGGGTTACTTCTGACTCTATGCTCAGAAAGCGCTAATGGCAGGCTCAGGGGACATATGGGTTGCTGGGATTCGAACCACCATCCTTCTACGTGCAAGGCAAATGCCCTATATCCAAGCTATCTCTCTGGTCCTCCATTTTCTTTCCTCAAGGATGACATTAGCTATTATTGGAGGTGTATTGTTTCATTCGATAAGTCATATTAAAAACAATCTCATTCACAATAAAGTACCTCAGAATCAATTTAACAAAGAAGTAAAAGACCAATTTAAAGAAAACTACAAAACACTGCTTAAAAAAACAAGAGGACATTGATAAATGAAAACATACCCCCCTGCTCATGAAGTGGAAGAATTAACATAATTTAAATGGCACTGAACAGCTTTAATGCAATTTCTATAAGCATACCTATCATATTTTTAAGGAAACAAATCAAACACTTCTGAAATTCCTGTCTAATTTTGTTGAAACTAGCAGGATAAAAAATAACGCAAAATCAGACATTCCAGAGTGAGTCAATGTGAGAAGACCTAGAAAATAAAATATGAAGGCCAGTGCTTTGACAGACTGAAAATAAATTTATCTTTGATGTTACTTGTTGATGAACTCATCCTGAAATAGAGACTTTGGCACTTTTTAAAAAGTGCCCCACATTTTTCTTCTGAAAAATTCTCTAACTGAAGAACAGAATTTCTGCCCCACTCTGTGAAAGGCCATAGCTGAATGTGAGCTCTTTTAACCTTTTCCATTTCAGATTGTTCTATATGCCAAAGGAAACTCAATGCTATATCCCAATGGTGCTTAGAATCTTTCAGATCAAGCGCTGAATATTCATTAGTCAATAAATAGTCATAATTCTTTTTATCAGTACTTAAGGAACCTGGTCTGTTAGGTGCTTTTCTCCCAAGCTCTGAGGAGAATAGTGGTCATGAATATAGAATTTCAAATTAAAAGAACTTTAGGAGGTCATACTGATACCACAGTGGGCAGCCAAACCAGGACCAACTAGGGCTTGATCTACTCCATCCCATATGGTCTTCAAGCTTGCTAGGGGAGATTTCTGAGTGCAAAGCCAGGAGTAACCTGCGAGGAGTGCCATTGGATGTGGCCCAAACACTCTTCCTCCCCCCAAAAAGAATTTTAGATTGACAAAATGATTGCTGAGTAGATAGTGCAATTAATTACACTTTTCAAATATAGGTTTAATTAAAAAAAGGAAAAGAGAGGCCAGAGAAATTATACAGAGGGTATGGCAAGTAAGGAAGTCAGGTTTAAAGTCCCTGCTCTATAGAGGGCTGAAGATCTCTGGGATTGACCTTTGAGCACAAAATCAGGACTAAATCCTGAGCATCACCAGATGTTGCCCACAAACCAAAACAAAATAGCAAACTGATTTTTTATATTTTAATAAAATTAGTGTGATGTTTAAAATATGGGTATCTAGTATAGATGGCTATTATTTTCAACATCATCATTATCTATCGTGAATATTTTACAGGTTTGAAAACTGGCACAATTTACAGGTTGAGTTATACTATTCTGATCTTGTATTAGTAACTGTTATATCAAGCATTTCTCATCATTTAATTTACTTTGGAAAACTCAAATATACTCAACATTTTCAATTTTTCAGAGCACATTGAAAGAGCACATTTACTTTTGACATCACTGATTGTAATGTCTCTATTAAATAGACAGGATCAATAAAAACAAATCTATGTTTCTTGGCATTTTGAACAGGATAATATTCCAAGAAAGTTAATGAATTTATTATGTATCTTAATTTCATTTATTTATTTATTTATTATTTTACCTTTCAATTCTACACTTTAATTCCAAACTTTAATACTTGTCTATAGTTTATCCTTGGTATGAGTGATTTTTGTTAAAGCTCTTAGAGAATTAAAGTACTATAGAAATTCTGAATTGTTATTTTTTTCTGGATTGTAGCCAGGTGTTAATAATTATTAACATGTAATTTAAACTAAAGCTTTAAGAGCATCATTTATGTTTTAATTTTATTTAATTTTTGATGTATATGTCATACAGAAGCATGGTTTTTCTGGTAAGGATTTAACTAATTCAACCTTTTTGGAAAACAACATGAATTTTCTTTAAAAACTAAAAATTGAGATTTCAATTACCCCACAATACCTCTCTTGGGAATCTAGCCTACAGGCTCCAAAACTCAGTGCATGAAAGGCATCTGTACCTGTATGTACTTTGCAGCACTATTCACAATAGCCAAAATCTGGGGAAAAATATAAATACCCAAGAAAAGATGAGTGAAAAAAAACTGTAGTAATCTACATAATGGACTACTATGCAGCTTTTAGTAAAAACTAAGTTATGAAATTTGCTTATAAATTATGGACATAAAGAATATCAGACTTCGTGAAAGAGTTAGAGGTAGAGGGACAGATATAGAATGATCAGACGGGGCAGCTGCATAGACTAAATCTTTTCTCAAATTATGCGTAAACCAAGCTATGAAAGATGATGAGAGGGGCTGGAGTGGTGGTGCAAGCAGTAAGGCATCTGCCTTGCCCGCACTAGCCTAGGATCTACCTCGGTTTGATTGCTTGTGGTCCCATATGGCCCCCCCAAGCCAGGAGCGATTTCTGAGTAAATAGCAAGGTGTAACCCCTGAGCATCAGCAAGTGTGGCCTAAAAACCAAAACAACAAACCAACAAACAAAAGAAGATGATGGGAATCACTCAACAGAAAGGTAGCCATCTCAGGAGCCTCTATCTTGCCAAAACTATGCTTGCTGCCTTTATTACCCACAATTGCTATTTTCCTGATGGTTCTGCCTCATCACTGACCCTCTATGATTTCTTCAGGGACACCAGTCTGCCCAAACTTCAGGCACACTGGTTCTGGGGTTCATATAACTAGGGCTTTTTAGAACAAGAGTAGGCATCCTCCCCTATATTTTCCTTCTAGGAGCCCTGGCAGCTGAGTACATACTCCTAAAACTCATAGTACCAGAAATAGTGCTGTGAATCTCTGGGCAACTTCATTTGGTTAATGCTGTCATCTCTATAGGAACACACCAATTTAACAGAATGGATATCAAACAATAAGAGTTTCTGCCATTGTATTAATGACTTCATTTGAGATACAATCATTTTCACAAATGTGCTTGCTATTGTATTTTTCTTTCTTCTTTCTTTCTTAATCAAGGGCTAGAGTGATAGCACAGTAGACAGTGTGTTTGCCTTGCAAGTAGTCAACCCAAGTTTGATTTCTGACATTCCATATGGTCCTCCCAAGCTGGCCTGGAGTGAATTCCTGAGCACAGAGCTAGCAGTAACCTCTGAGCATCACTGAGTGTGGCCCCGAAACAACAACAAAAAGGAATTAAAAAGCATATTATGAGAATGATACCCCAAAACAATAGAAATGTTTAATGGTAAGTGCAGTGAAAACAAAGAAAAGGTCACTCTGATGATAATAGTTGGGAATGATTACTCTGGACAGTATTATTCTTTATGGTGAAAAACTGAAAACAATTCCACTAAAATCAGATAAACTGCAAGGATGTCTACTCACCCCATTCTTTTTTTTTCTTTTTGTTTTTTAGGCCACACCCAGTACTTCTCAAGGGTTACTCCTATCTCTGCCTGTTGGGGGCATATGGGATGCCAGGAATGGAACCTGGGTTGGTCCCAGGTCAGCTGCATGCAAGACAAACACCCTTTACTTTGTGCTATTACTCTGGCCCTTACTTCTCCATTTTTATTCAACATTGTTATAAAAGTCCCAGAAACTTCCATCAGGCAAGAAAAGGAAATAAAGAGATACAAATTGGACAAAAATTCAACAACATTTGACAACAAATCAAATGATCTCTGTTTGCAGGTGTCTTGATATTCTACAGAGAAGACCCTAAAGTTTTCACAAAAACCTCATAGAAACAATGAAACAATATAGCAAAGTTACCAGGTATGTCATTATCAGGCAAAATTACATTCTCATATACAAATCATGAATCAGAGGAGAAACAGAACAGAGTCTATCCCATCAAATTGTTCAAAAGACATTATATACTTATCCATAACATCACAAATGAATTGGAAGGTGTATACCATGAAAACTTTAAAATAAGAAACTAAAACATAAAATTTTAGGAAACAAAAACTATCCCATGGTCTTAATGATCTAAGAATCCAATATTTTTAACAATGACTATCCAGTCTAAAGTGCTATAGATTTAATACAATTCCTATCTAAATTCAGACAAAATTTTTCAAGGACTTAGGACAGTCAATAAAGTTTGCATTGTCATAAATAACTCTTCATAAATGACCCTTTCATATGCAAATCCACCCCGAAAAATTAGAAATTGAGAGGTATCACATTACCTAACTCAAAACTATACAATACAACAATAGTGGATAAAAACAGTGTGGTATTGAAATAAGGATTCACTTTCTGACCAATTGGTCAGAATTGAATAGTCAATGACCAAATCATACATTACAGTCAGCTAATATTTGACAAAGAAGCTGATAACATTAAACAGCATAAGGAGAGCCTTTTCAACAAATAATGTTGGCAAAACTGGATAACCACAGGTAAAATAATATAGCTGGATTTGTATCTCCCAACTTACATTAAGGTCAATTAAAGTATATCTAAGACCTTGATATCAGGCCATAATCTATAAAATATATTGAGATAAATATAGACATATGCAGTGTGCATAGAAATTTGTTCATAATTTTTGTTTTTACTATAATCTGGCCCTCCAACAGTCTGAAGGACAGTGAACTGGCCCCCTGTTTAAAAAGTTTGAGGACCCCTGATAGTCCTTACCCCAAAATTATAGGGAAGAGAAGAAAAGAAGAATGGAAGAGAAGAGACAAATGAGAATTAACAGAGGGTACGAGTCAGGGGGATTCAGTAGTATTAAGCATGATAGAACTGGGACAGAGAGATAGCATGGAGGTAAGCCATTTGCCTTGCATGCAGAAGGACTGTGGTTTGAATCCTGGCATCCCATATGGTCCCCCAAGCCTGCCAGTAGTGATTTCTGAGTGTAGAGCCAGGAGTAACCCCTGAGCACTGCTAGGTGTGACACAAAAACAAAAACAAAAACAAAAACAAAACAAAACAAAAGAATGATAGAACTAAATATCCAAACCATAAAGTCAGCAACACTGAAATTATGACTCAAACATTAACAACCAAACATTAAAAGGTATCTGTCAAATGGCATGCTACAGGTGGGAGTGTATGGTAAAGAATCTGAGAATGTGGTAGAAAGAAATTGACACCTATGGTGGATCAGTGCTGGGACATTGTATTTCTAAAGCCCAACTATGTTGGAGACTGTTTGGAATAATTAAAAAGCCCTCTCACTAATCAAAATGAAGTTTCTGAAAATCTTGGCCAAAGTGCTTTTTACAAACTGCATGTGGGGGCCGGGCGGTGGCGCTGGAGGTAAGGTGCCTGCCTTACCTGCGCTAGCCTAGGAGACGGACCGCGGTTCGATCCCCCGGCGTCCCATATGGTCCCCCAAGCCAGGAGCGACTTCTGAGCGCATAGCCAGGAGTAACCCCTGAGCGTTACCGGGTGTGGCCCAAAAACCAAAAAAAAAAAAAAAAAACAAACTGCATGTGGCCTTCCTTGCCCTTGGATCCAAAGAAATAGAAATAGCCTAGAGCTAGGGAGTTACTAGGCTCCAAGATGTCCTTGTAAACACAGGGGTCAAAAGGCCCAAGCTGAGATTAGATTTTGTACTTTGTTGCTCAAAAATAATGTAAATCTCTTGACTGATGATAATCTTATTAACCTTGTAAAATCAAGATGTTCCCGTGGAAAATTACAGCAATTCCTACTGTTCCCCGCCCCTACTCTCTCTCTGTTTTGCATTGTCTATAAAAGGTCTAAATTTTCTTTTATTAAATTGGACTCCTGATCGGACCCTCGTCTCGAGTCTCATTTTCCCAGCCCCTCTTCTATTCCAGGCCAGATTCTTCTTCGAGAACCGCGAATTACTGACGTGGTCTCCAGCTTTACCCGCTGGTCGGGGTCCCTGGAAGACCATACAACTATAAATAACTTTGTAATCATGGTGTTTTAATAAGAGGGAAGTATTCAACTTTGACTATGAGGAAGTAGTGATAAAAGGTGGTAAAATGTTATGTATGGAAACCCTATCAGCAACTGTACTGAACAGTAGTAAAAAAATTTTTATTTAAAAAAGAAAAGCTCGGGGGGCCAAAGAGTACAGTGGCAGGGTGTTTGCCTTGCACACAGCCTATCCAGTATAGATGGTGGTTCTACTCCTGCCATCCCATATGGTCCATGTGCCTGCCAGGAGGGTTTTCTGAGTGCAGCACCAGGAGGAACCCCTGAACACCTGCTTGGTGTGAAATTAAAAAAAGCTCCTCTGGTGAAGAAAGGAGGATGGTAGGCAGGTATGTGGGAAGCAAATGAGAGGACAGGTAATTAATGGAGTATGCATTATGTATAACAATGCATAAATTATTTCATTATTTAATTTATTTTTTCTAAATTTAAGAGGAAACCACAAAAATATTCCAAAATAATTGAACATAATGCCAACAATTACATTATCTGGTATCCCTTTCTTTATCATGGGAAAAGGTTAGAGAATATTATACCTATTTCTATCATAATTTGAGTTTTTTTACTAAATAAAAAGCATAATAATAAATGACACATTTTCTTTTGTAATCTAGATTAAAAATTATTTTTGGTTTTTAGGCCACAACCAGTGACGCTCAGGGGTTACTCTTGGCTATTCACTCAGAAATCGCTGTTGGCTTGGGGTACCATATGGGACGCTGGGGGATCAAACCACTGTCTGTTCTAGGCTAGTGAGCAAAAGGCAGATGCCTTACCACTTTCACCACCAATCTGGCTCCCAGATTAAAATTTTGTTTAATTTTTCCTTTATCCATCCCCACTGGGGTTGTTAGTTTAATGTTTGTGGGTTGGGGTTCTTACACATCTGGTTGCAGTGCTCTGGTGAGGCTTGCTTATAGCAAAGTATCCCACTGCTCACTTGTGGTCATAAACTTTAACTTATTTTTTATTCTGTTTCATTTTAAGCACTTTAATTTACAATGGTTTAAGCAAAAGGGTTCATGCTTGACACATTATACTATGATGATTATAACAACACATCCTTCACATCCTTCTGTCTACCATTTGCCCAGTGTTCTCCACCCCAATCATATTGCTCACTCAACCCATCCTCTGTGGTAATATTCCCTCTGTATTTTTGAGTGTTTTTATAATGAATTGCTGTTGGACCCTGTGAAATCTTTTCTAAGCATCTACTGATATAATATATGATTTAATATTTTTCTCAGATAAACAGTATTAAATTGCTTGACTAAGTATATTAAAACATAGTTGCATCCCTAGAATTATTTCTACTTGGTCTTGCATAATGTAAGATCTTTTGAAAGTATTATTATATTCAATTTTTAATCTTTTGTTGAGGATTTCTGCAACTTTGTTGCTTAGGTATATAGGCATACAGTTTCTTTTGTGTGTTTTCTCTGTCTTCTTTTAGTGTCATGATAATTAATGATTGATTCATGAAAGCTGGAAATATTTATGTTTCTTTAATTTCCTGAAAATAATAGGTTTTTTAAGGCTTAGAAGTAACTAGTGAATCCATCTTATGTACCTGAGCTTTTGGTTTGGGGAAAGATTTGACAGCAATTTATCTGTTTGGATACTTGGTTTATTCTTGGTTAAACCTAGGAAGGGTATAGGAGTTCAAAAATTTATCCATCCTTCCACTTCATGGCACAGATATTTTCAAGTAACCCCTGGTATCTTCTGAATATCTGTTTATCTGTTTATCTGTTGTGACATCTCCTCTTTCATTTATCACTAAGTTCACTAATGTACTATATCTTCTGACTCTTGTTAATGGTTTGTTGATCTCCTTTATATTTTCAAAGAACCAGTTCTTAATTTCTTTTTTTCCTCTCTTTTTTTTTATGATTAGCTGCGAGGTAAAAAAACATAAAGGGTATATCAGTAACCACTGATGTCATTTTAATGGGATTATTATGTTACTGACCCTACCCTAATCAGTGATTGTGCCCTACCCTAGGGTGTGACCTGTATTCTGCTCCCACCCTAGGGTGGTACCAGATTCTGCTCCCAAAATTGGGTGGTACCTGATCCAACCATTGGGTTGTACCTGATTCAGGGGCATAAAAACAAGGATCTGTGGAAGGCGAGAGGCTTTTTATTCTGGACCTAATCTTAGGCCTTTTGGCTTCAGCCTCTTCACGGAATAAAGAGCTGTTTTCTTCAGAAGTCTGACTGCCTGTTGGCTTTCTTCCTGCTGCATTCACCTCAGAAATGCCGACTGAACAGGGTAACAGACGCAAGGTCTGAGCTGAAGGAGAAAGGCCTCACCCTCCATCCCTCCATCAGTCAATTTCTTCAGGGGCTGACTTGCAACATTGTAGCTCCCGGACAGGCTGAACCTGGACCCTCAATAACTGTAAATTGAAAATTTCATTGGAAATTTCCTCTGCTGAACATTAAATGGTTTCTGTGGTTAATCATGTGGATTCTGCCACCTTTTTGCTTATGCATTGGTTCTCTATTATACAAGTGGATTATTTCATTTTGTTTTAAACTAATTGGTTTTGATCTAAGGACAATCACTGCAGTTGGATGGTTGTGGTTTATATTTCAAATGAAAATTACATTGTCTCCAGCCATCATAGTTTGTGGAATTTCTGTGTTGGCTCACGTTGTTACTGTAAGCATAGGTATTGGCTGGTATTTAGTAAATAGAATGTGTAGAAATGGTAAGGATAATAAGGAAATCTTTCCGATAAAAATTCAGACCAAGGTGAGGGCTGACGAATCCAGCCCCACCATCAACAATATAGGAATTTTTGCTGGAAGAAAAACAACTCAGAAAGTTAAGCCTGATTCTAGTGAATCACAATGACAGTAGTGACTCAGACAATGATCAACCTCCGGTGCTAACTCCAGAATTGAGGCCTGATTCTATTCACAAAATTGAATCACACAACAGTGCATATTCAGACGATGAACCACACTCACAGCCTCAGAGTTCTATTTAGAGTAATTTTGCTAATCTGGCCTCATCCCCTTTACATGGGGTAAATGTTTCTAACTATGTACCCTATCAGATGAAAGAATTAGATTGGTTTAAAAAAGCATGTAAAGAGTATGGTCCAAAATCACCATCCAGTATAGAGTTACTAAAATTTTGGAGTCATAACTCATCTTGTACTTTGTATGATTTTAAAAGAATTCCTGAAATATGCCTGTCATCTAAACAGTGAACTGAATAGGAAATGTACTATTCAGAAGGCATAAAGCCAAATTATATAGCCCAGATGATACAAAAAAACATGGCAGGTCTTACTCTATCATATGAATTATTGATGGCAGAAAATCAATTTGCAAATATTCAGACACAAGCATCTTTACCTAAAGAAATCTTAAATTTAATTAGGGATATTGCATTGTCATCATGGGAAAAAATTGATTCTAACAGCATTGGTAGAGGAAACTTTTTAAAAATTACCCAAGGCCCATATAAGCCATATGCAGAGTTTGTAGGTAAAGATGTGAATGATTTTCTTTATGCCTGTCGAAATATCTATGGGGAACCCCAACCCCCACCCACTTAAACTCGGTACAAACCTTCCAAGTTACCAAGAGAATGATGCCTTACTCCCCTCTGGAACAGGGCACTTTCTGCAAACCAGGTCTTTCCCCAAAATGCAAAATGGGTCGCCACTGGGCAAAATATTGCAGATCCGGAAACCTCATTGTTAATAACCTAAGAAGAGGTTTAACACAATCCCCAGGAGGCATATCGTCTGCTACCATTGTGCAAAACAGGGGCATATCAAAAGAAATTGATAAGTTATAAATTCAGCTCCTCAAGGGCACACATACAAGATGCAGGGTAATGCCCACAGGGCCTCCCCCCAGGCCCTTCCAAATCAGGGGCAAAGTTCACAGACAATAATCTTTCCAAGCCCAGCCCAAGAAAATTCATCACTATAAGGGAATTAATTCACGCCACATTAGGGAGTGCTGGATTAGACATATTATGCCCAGAGGACATTACAATTTACCCAGGAGCATGCCCTTAATGTTAGAAACTGGCATTGTGGGCCTGCCACCCCCAGATACTATGGGTTTGATTCTTGGCAGAAGTTCCCTCAACATAAAGGGTATATCAGTAATCACTGGTGTCATTGACTCAGATTCCATGGGAGAAATCATTGTAGTTATTACTGTACCAGTTACATGGACCTTTAAAAAAGGAGAAGCGATTGTCCAGATAGTAATAGTGCCTTATGTCAAATTTGGGAATTCAGATAGGACTAGAATTGGAGGTTTTGGAAGCACAGATCTGGGTGCTGCTCAAAACCCAATCATGGCTCTGGTTACTAAATTTAAAGATAAACACCCAATGATCAAACTTCACTTGGAAGGGCAACCCTTTGACAGCATGATAGATACGGGTGCTCAGGTTACCATAATTTCTGATAAAGAATGGCCAGAAAATTGGCCTCTTCAGGAAATCCCATATTCGCTAGAAGAAGTAGTAGGCCTGAGTTCCTGTCTGTTGAGTATGAGGACTATGATATTTTATGACCCAGAAAATCAAAAAGTGATAATCAGACCTCATGTGGGCCCATTTTCACCATCCCTGTGGGGCTGTGACCTACACAAAAAGTGGAAGGCAGAATTCCACATCTCATTAGCTCCAGAAGAGCCCGAACCTTCTCTCGATTTAAAAACTCAAAATTTTTTGTAGGGGCCACTGCCACAAATACTCCAGCACCATAATAATAAAATGGAGGGGCCGGAGAGATAGCATGGAGTTAAGGTGTTTGCCTTTCATGCAGGAGGTCATCAGTTCGAATCCCAGCATCCCATATGGTCCCCCGTGCCTGCCAGGAGCAATTTCTGAGCGTGGAGCCAGGAACAACCCCTGAACACTGCCAAATGTGACCCAAAAACCACAAAAAAATAAATGGAAATCTGACAAACCAATTTGGACAGGTCAATGGCCCCTTAAAACTGATAAATTAAAGGTGCTGACAGAATTAGTGAAAAAACAGCTAAAATTAGGACATATTGAATCTTCTTTTTCTCAATGGAATTCGTCTATATTTACTATAAAAAAGAAATCTGGAAAATGGAGACTTTTGATGGATCTTAGAGCTGTAAATCTATCCATGATACCTATGGGCAAATTGCAGACTGATTTACCATCATCTGTAGTTATTCCAAAGGAATGGCCACTAATTATAATTGAGCTGAAGGACTGCTTCTACCATATTCCCTATTCACCCAGATTATAAAAAACGTTTTGCATTCTCAGTTCCTTCTCTCAATAACATCCATCCTTGCAGATGTTTCCAATGAACTGTTCTCCCCCAGGGCATGTTGAATTCTCTAACAATGTGTCAGTTTTTTATAGATAAGGTTTTGAGCCCTGATCGTGAAAAATTTTCTCAAGCCATGATATTTCATTATACAGATGATATCTTGCTCACAATAAAAAATGAAACAGATTTACAGGACATATACTCTTATGTTATTGACAGTTTACAAACATCAGGACTGAAAATAGCTTTAGAAAAAATACAAATAATGCCACCATATCAATATTTGGGTTTTATTTTCGACCGGACGTCAATACATCCACAAAAAATCTCTATCGGGGCCGGGCCGTGGCGCTTGAGGTAAGGTGCCTGCCTTACCTGCGCTAGCCTAGGACAGAGCGCGGTTTGATCCCCCGGTGTCCCATATGGTCCCCCAAGCCAGGAGCGACTTCTGAGCACATAGCCAGGAGTAACCCCTGAGCGTCACTGGGTGTGGCCCAAAAACCAAAAACCAAAACCAAAAACAAACAAACAAAAAAATCTCTATCAAAAAAGAAAACCTCAGAATGTTTAATGATTTTTAGAGACTTTTAGGTGATATAAATTGGCTCCACCTTGCACTAGGAATCCCAAAAGCAGAGTTGTCTAATCTGTTTAAAACGTTGGAGGGAGATCCTGCACTAGATAGCCCGAGAAACTTAAGAGCTGCCAAAAATGAGTTGGACATTTTCTTGGGCAGATTACAAAAATCATTTCTCTTAAGATTCATCCCAGGAGAAAAGGTATTTCTGTTAATCTTCCCTACTATAGAAACCCCTACGGGGGCTTTGATGCAACAGGCAGGACCTTTAGAATGGGTGTGTTTACATAACAAACAGCCTAGCTCAGTTGTCCCCTACTTGGAACTGATTTCAGAGATTATTATCAAGGCACGACTCAGATCTATATCTTTACTAGGTTTTGACCCAGATATAATAGTTTTGCCAATACCAAAAAAGGAAATTGAGTCAATATTGCCTCTAAATGAATCTCTACAAAGAGCCCTCTCAGATTTCACAGGAGAAATATCCTCCAATTATCCAGCAGGAAAAACTTGGGACTTTCTAAAGAAAACTCAGTTTGTTATTTCTTCAATTGTTCAGGATTCCCCTATTCCCAATGCCAAGGTTTTTTACATCGATGGATCCCAAAATGGAAAAGGAGGAATAACTGGAGACAACATTATTATGACCATAGATACCAAATATAAATCTGCACAGAAAGTTGAATTAGCGACGTTAATTTACTTATTAGAAAATGTATCTGAATCCAGAAATATAGTTTCTGATTATTTGTATATGGTAAATTTATGTCATGTAATAGCCACTGCTTCCCTTAATGCTAATAACCTGATCATACAGAACTTACTTAAAGGTTACAGCAGCTTCTTCAAAAACAAACTGAGCCCATCTTCATCGCACATATTAGAGACCACTCAGGTCTTCCAGGACCGATGGCTCAAGGAAATAAAACTGCTGACTTGCTAGCAATGCCTATATTTAAATCACCTGTAGAGGGACATTCAGCCCTACACACAAATGCTCGCCGTTTACATGTGAATTACCAAATTCCATGGAGGCAAGCTAGAGAAATTGTAGAAAACTGCAATATATGCTCACCGTTAACAAAAAAAAAAAAAAAAAAGACTCACATAGCAGGAGCAAACCCAAGAGGCTTACAGTCTAACAAACTTTGGCAAATGGATATAACTCAAACAGATTTATTTCTAAGAAAACCTTATCTTCATGTTGTGTTGGATACTCATTCTCGGTTTATGTAGGCAATTCCTATGTCTTCTCAAAAATCTAAGGCTGTTTGTAGTTTTCTTTTACAATGTTTTTCTGTGATGGGTATTCCATATTCTATAAAAACCGATAATGTGCCAACCTACGTTAGCAAAACTTTTGAATTTTTTTGTAAAGAATGGCAGATAAGACATCTGAAAAGAATTTCTTACAATGGTAGGGGACAGGCCATTGTAGAAAGGACTCACAGAACCTTAAAAAATCAATTACAAAAAAATTGAAAAAGAGGTTTACTGCCAACAGATTTGCTATCTTTGACTCTTATCACACTAAATTACTTAACCTTATCCCAAGGGGAAAGTTACACTGTAGCGGAAAAAAATTTTAAAGAAGATATTCAGAGACAAGAAACAACTGATAAACCTATTTGGATCAAGGAGGATAAAAAATGGATGGCTGGATATCTTCTCCTGAGAGGAAGGGGTTATGCCTATGTTTCTACAAATGACAATCCTTTCAAAAATTTTTGGGTTTCATTATGCCTTGTTAGAAATCGGGCTAGCACAAATGACCAGGTTCATATTATAAACTCCCCTTCAGATCAAAAAGAAAATACTCAAGACACTAGCAACAGTAATAGTGCTGAGGTCTCCGGGACAGGGAACACGGATTTAGCTGTCACACACCATACATTGAGTGAGACTGATATAGTGATAAACCATTACACTCCAAGATGCGAAAGGAAAGACAGGAACCTGTCTTAACTGGGCTCCAAAATATAGGAAACTCTTGCTACATGAACTCAATATTGCAATGCTTGTATAATATTTCAGACTTGACTTAATATTTTCATCAAGATCATTATAAAAAGGATATTAATAAGAAAAATTCAATGGGGCATGAAGGGAAATTAGCCAAAGAATTTGGTCGGCTCATTAAAACCATGGGAAATAGATTTCATAGATATATTAACCCTGAAAGCTTCAAAGTAACAATTGGTTTATGTAACCAGTAACAACTGGTTAATGACCAGTTTGCTGGACACAATCAGCAGGATCCATACGAACTACTGATGTTTCTAATAGAGGGACTTCATTAGGATTTGCTTACTGTAAATCTAATGACAGATAAAACTACATATCTTATGGAAAATGAAAATTATGAACAAGTTAGTCCAGAACACCAAAAGGCTCACAAATCTATTATTTATGATCACTTTCAAGGACAATTCAAATCTATACTACAGTGTCTCACATGCCACTAAAAGTCTGAGGTTTATGAGACATTTGTTCACTTGTCTCTGGCTGTTACATCTATAGATAAATATACATTACAGGAATGATTCTTTGAATTTTTTTAAAGAAGAAGAGTTAAGGGATGACAACAAAGTTCAGTGCAACAGCTGAAAAACTAGAAGGGATTTGTCAAAGAAAACGTACTTATGAAAACTGCCACCAATACTTATAATACACTTCAAACGTTTTGCTTTTGATGGCAAAAAATTAAAAAATTGCACACTTATGTGGATTTTCCCATAGAAGACCTTAATTTAGTAGAATTCACTTCATAGAATAAAAGCAAAATTAAGAAATACAACCTATCATCAGTGTCAAACCACTATGGTAAAGTTCACTATGGACACTGTACTTCATACTGTAAAATTGCTGCAAAACAACACTGCATCAATTTCGATGACAAGAAGATCAAAAATGTCCCTAATACATTTGTGAAATCCACAGCAGCATACATCCTTCTTAAAGATCTACAATGAACACCAGATAATCTTTTTACTTTCTTATCGGTTGCTATTAATGCTCTATGATTCTTTCCTCTATGCTCAGAAATTGCTCCTGGCAGGATCGGGGGACCATATGGGATGCCGGGATTCGAACCACTCACTTTCTGCATGCAAGGCAAACATCTTACCTTCATGCTATCTCTCTGGCCCATGATTCTTTCCACAGGCATGATCAATAAATAGGATTGAAAATCATGGACCTCCAATGCAGAGGTGGATTTATGTCTTAATTTCATTATTGCTCTAGGTCTCAGTTAATCATGAAATCTTACAATATAATTTAGTCAAGGTTGACCTGAAAGAAAAATTTCTCATCATATTAATGTCGTTTTTCTTTCTAGGTATACTCATTTAACGACTTTCACTCTTTTTTATTTTAACATCATTGCTTTATTTCCCTCAATTTAGGTTTAAAGACATTGACATAATGATACTTTTTAGGTGGACTTTCTTCACAGTGCTTCTCGCCTATGATTGACTATCATAGAGTTACCATAATACAATAACTTTGTATATATACTGTTATGCACTTATAGTAGAGTTTTCCATGTTTGTATTATGCATGAAATTCTCTTTCAGATCTGCTCTGCCATTAAATTTTTTTTTTGAATTTGAAATGATTCATCTAAAAAGTTGCCGGCTATTACATTTTAAAGCACTTTTAGTTGATTCAGATAAATTCTTTTTTCTTTTGCTCTATTTTGGATCCTTTCCAACAAATATTTTTTGGTATGAGTGAGTGTTATGGCCATATTTTTGTGAAATCTGTATGTGTATGTCTTGTTCAGTGTCTGTCTGTTTTGCATATTTTGTATATAGTTCCCTTTTTCCTAACTTTATCTTCCCCAATTTAGTCTTCCTTATCCTTCCTTCTCTCTTCCTAGTTCTTAGCATTTAATTTTCAGGATTCCCTTCACATGTGCAACTCATCTCCTTCACCCACAACTACAAGCCTTCTGATTTAGGCCTGAGGAAGAAATCCGTGACTGTTGGTGTTTTGTACCATGTTTGCTGCAAACTTGTTGAAAATGAAGCCACCTGGAATTTGTGTCACTATGTAACCCCAGAGAAAAGATTCATGGATAAGACCCACAGTCTCTGGATCCCAGTTAAACTGTGCTATCTGAATTTCTGGTTTTCCATTCACATTCACAGTGTTATTGTTGACCATTTCTACAATGGCTACCCCAAGATTGCACCGATCCCAAAAGAAATGCAGAAGCCCAACCAACTTATGATGGTAATGATGTAACGCTTGGGGATGCCCCAATACATGGATGACTGTACTGGCCTTCCTTCTTCATTCAGCTTGATGTTATCTTCTGTACCAGGCTTCAACCCGCTTTTCCAGACTCATCAAGTGTTTTTTTTGCCGGTCTTTTCGGAGTTCCAGACCCCTCATCTTTACAGATTGGTATTGGACTCTGTAGAAATTTCACCTTTTGTATTTTTTTTATAATTGTAATCCTTTGAATTTATATTTGGTATTATACTTCTTTTGACTATTGTAATTAATGTTTTTCTATTTTAGTTTTTAATCTTAGGAATTAATGTATTACATTAGGGTTTTGCTTTCTTGACTTTAGGTTAGTGGGTTAGATATTGTTATCTATAATTTCCTAAGTGATATTTTTGTCTGTTCTCAGGGTTTTTTGCGTGGGCGCATCATAGGCAAAATATTAGGTTTATAGTAGGTTCCATCCATTTTGGATCGGCCCTCAAGTTGTTTATTTACACAGGGAGGGTCTCTGCCTTAAACATTTTGTTTTGGTTTCTGACTTAAACTCCCATCTATAAATAATTGTACATGGTGTTAGCTGGGAGTCTGATGTTGCTTTTATGCAAGTTGTGCCAACACCACTTGTTGAAGAGGCTTTCCTTATTCCATTTTGTATTTCTTGCCTCTTTATAAAAAATTAAATGATTTTATGTCTGGGGAACATTCTCTGAATACTTAAGCCTATTCCACTAATCTGAGGATCTGTCTTTATTACAATACTATGCTGTTTTTGATAACTATTGCTTTGTAATACAATTTAAATTTGGGGAAATTTTTGCCTCCCATTTTTCTTTTCCCCAGAATTGCTTTAGCTATTCAAGAGTGTTTATTTTCCAGATGAAATTTAGGAGAGTTTGATCCACTTCTTTGAAGAATGTCATGGTATTCTTAGAGGGATTACATTAATTCTGTACAATGCTTTGGGGATTATTGCCATTTTAATGATGTTAATCCTGCCAATCCATGAGCAGGGTACATGTTTTTATTTCTGAGTATCCTCACTTATTTCTTGAAGCAGGGTTTTGTAGTTTTCTTTGAATAGGTCCTTCACACTTCAGTTAAGTTGACTCCAAGATATTTGAGTTTTTGTGACAATAATGTGAATGGGATTGCTTTTTTAATGTCCATTTCTTTTCTATAATTAATGATGTATAAGAAGACCCTTGATTTTTGCGTGTTAATTTTGTAGACTACAACTTTGCTATATGTATCTATTGTTTCTAGAAGCTTTTTGTTAGAGTCATTAGAATTAGAACCATGTCATCTTCAAACAGTAAGAACTTGACTTCTTCTTTTTCTATCTGGATATCCTTGAAATCTTTTTCTTGACTAATTGTTATAGCAAGACTTCCAGTACTATATTAAATAGGAGTGGTGAGAGAGGACAGCCTTGTCTTGTACCAGATTTTAGAGGAAAGGCTTTAGTTCTTCTCCATTGAGGATAATATAATGCCTTTATAATGCCTTTGTTTTATGGAAGATGGCCTTAATTAGATTGAGAAAAGTTCCTTTTATTTCCATCTTGCTAAGACTTTTTTTTTTTTATCAATCATGGGTATTGGACCTTATCAAATGCTTTCTCTGCATCTATTGTTATGATCATATGGTTTTGATTTTTCTTGTTGACATTGTGTATGATGTTGATTGATTTATGGATGTTAAACCATCCTTGCATTCTTGGTATGAAATCTACTTGATTATGGTGAATGACCTTCTTGATGAGGCATTAGATTCTATTTGCAAATTTTGTTGAAGATCTTTGCATTTGCGTTTATCAAGGATATTGGTCTGTAATTTTCTTTTTTGGCAGCAACTCTTTCAGGTTTTGGTATCAAGGTGATGTTGGCTTCATAAAAACTATTTGGAAGCATTCCCATTTTTTTTTTAATTTCATGAAAGAGCCTGGCAAAGATAGTTAGTAGTTCCTCTTGAAAGGTTTGAAATAATTCATTAGTGAATCCATCTGGGCCTGTGCTTTTGTATTTGGGTAGACATTTGATTACTGCTTTAGTTTCCTTGATATTTTGGACTTTGGGAGGTCTATTTTATTCATTTGTGCTGAGCTTTTTTTTTGGGGGGGGGGAACTGCTGATTCTCAGATGTGACTCCTGGATATGAGCTCAGAAATCACTCCTGGCAAGTTTAGCAGATCATAAGAGATGCAAGGGATTGAACAAAGGTTCGTCCTGGATCTGCAGCATGAAAGGCAAATGCTCTATTGCTGTGCTATTGCTCTAGCCCTGTGCTGAGCTTTATTATTTCTGACTTTCTGTTTACTTTGATCTCCTTTTGTTGCATTGTACATCTATTTCTTAAGAAGTATAGTTGCCAATGTGGGGTATTTCTTGAAACCTAGTGATTGCTTTCATTGCTATAAACTTTTCTCAACACTGCTTTTGTTGTTTTCCATATTCTGGTAGTTCTATATATTTTATTGTTTACTTTCTGGAGTCTTTATATTTCTTCATTGATCCACCTGTTTTTTTCTGTAGTGAGTTGTCTAATTTAAAAGGTTTTGAATTTTCCCCATTACTGTTTATAACTATCTTCTATTTTTGATTTATTGCTGTCAAAGAGGATAATTGATATAAGTCATATCTTCTTATTTATATGGAGTTATGTCTTGTGTCTGAACATGTGGTCTATCATGTAGAAAGTGTCATTTGCAGAGAGAAGAATGAGTGGTAGACTTTGGGATATGAAAACCCCATAATATATCTTTTAAGCCTATTTATTCTATTCATTCTATTTATTCCAAGTATTTATTTGTTAATATTTAATCTGATTTATTAATTTAGAGTAAGTAAAGTGGCATTGAAATGCCCAGCCAATATTTTATTGATATATCTTCCTCCAGGTTTTTAATTTGTTGTTTTAGAACAGTGGTCCTCAAACTATGGCCTGTGGGCCACATATTGTATTTGTATCTGTTTTGTTTCTTCATTGCAAAATAAGATATATGCAGTGTACATAAGAATTCGTTCATAAGTTTTGTTTTTACTATAATCAGACCCTCCAATGGTCTGAGGGACAGTGAACAGTCCCTCAGACACAACCGTGGTTGTTTTGTAGATGGCAGTTTTTAAACTGTTTTTAAACTGTTTAAAAAGTTTGAGGGCCCCTGCTTTAGAATATTTAGTTGTCCCTCATTAGCCATATTTAGGAACGTGAGTTCTTCCTGGTGTATTCAGAAATGAGCATTTATGTCTCAATCTCTTTTTTAGCTTGAATTCTATGTTACCTGACATAACTATTTCCCATATATTTAGGGAAATAATTACTTGGTTGAAGATATTGTTTTCCAACCTTTGGTTTTAAACCTGTGTTTTCTCTCACTATTAAAGTATTTCTCTTATTATTAAAGTATTTCTCTCTAGGGGGGAAGGGCACAAGGAGGAGGACAGGCAGATGTGTGCCTTCCGGATCTCTTTGTGGTTCTGGAGGCTAGCTCTTGCCAGGCATAGGGTTTGGGGAGACCCCAGGCTGAAGGCCTTCTCTCTAGCTTGGAGGGTTCTGGGAGGCTTGGCAGACCCCCAGCCGCCCCCCTCTTTCTCCCCTGGGTTCCAGGCCTTCCCTGGATGCCAGCGCAGGTGGCCAGAAGGTGGGTGTCAAGTGGACTCTATGGGGTCCTCAGGCTTCCCTCCCCTCTCCCTACACTAGGAGGGAGGGGCACGGGGAGGAGGATTGGCTTATGTTGCACTGGGTTGTGTGGGGCAGTCACTATCAACTTTTTCTCATTAGTCTCCATTTAAAAATTATTTGGGGGCTAGTGTCCCCACACATACAATATATATTAATAGTATTCTATGCATATATTTTACATATGCATAATGCCCATCTTGTATTCTGCTCTTGACATTGCCCTACAAAGCTCATTTCTAGTCCTTTACTGCCTCAGTCCCAACCATTATTTTTCTCCATTTACCCTTTTCACCTTCAGTACCATACAGGACAAGTCACAGACCAAAGGGTTGCACTGAATTTAATACCCTCATCCAACTATTTCAAATTTTCCCCTCTCTGAATTTGTTTTGTCTGTCTTTCTATTTGTGATCTCTTTAATAAGGAAGTCTGGTAGAAGTATCCCTCCATTTAAAGTTTATGTTAGAACCAAGTCAAAGGGATTGTTGGACTTGTTCTAGCATCCCCATACGCACCAAGCATGACGTGTGGCATTGTTCTTCCTTTGCATAGTCACATTAAAATGGGAAAATACTATACATACAAACACATTCTTCTCTAATAGAGATGGGAGCACATAAATCTTGTAATGCAGTGGGACCTCAAACCCTGAACATTGTCATAATGATCTGGCTCAGGCCTCAGAAGAATGGGCATTGTCCATTTACCCCTGAACCAGGAATGCCATCTACAAAACAACCATGGTTGTGTATAGCATCACCTGAGAGCAATCCTCTACCAGGAAAGACCATACCACTGCTCTGGCATAGACCTACTCAAAAGAGACTTCCCTTAACACCCAGAAGACTTAACAATGACAATGTTAAATGACCTGCTTTCTGGACCGAGCTCTTTGAATCGCCCTCTAATGAGGTAAAACTAGAAGATGCTTCACATCATCTTGACTTCGATGTAGGATATGGATATATTCCAGAATCTTTAACTACAGAGACCTGACACCAACAACAGTGACTTTGTGAAAAATAAAGATGTATTGGCACTACAAACAATGACTTGGGTTGAACAATGTAGTATGCCTGGAGCCTAGAGTTGGTCTTATGCTTCTTGTATTTAGGCCAAGGCTTTTCCTTTCCATGTCCCCTATATTTTGCTGTGCCTATGCAAACAATTACCACTCTAACATCGTCTTTGCTGTGCTCCTTTGACTCATCCTTTTTTGGGGGAAGGGCCACACCCATTTGATGCTCAGGGGTTACTCCTAGCTAAGCACGGTTCTTCCTTGGCTAGCGCTTGCAAGGCAGACACCTTACCTCTAGAGCCACCTCACCTGCCCTATCCTTTGACTCATCCTTAATGAAATAATGTATTATGATCAACTGTGTCAACAATAATATAGCCTTCAATGTGAAAGGAGTTGCATAAATTTTGTGGGTTTAGATTGCTTTGTGTACTGCTAAGAAATATTATAATGTACTTCAGTCTGGGGAATTGAGGGACAAAGTAATTGTGCATGTGTTTTGTTTTATTTTTCTTAATGTTTTTTGGCTGAAAATTCAAAATTGAGTTGTCAGCAAAGGGATTTCTTTTAAGAATTCTCTTTATGGGTGATTGTCTTCCCACTATAACTTCACCTTGTCCTCTTTCTTTGCATCTTTGTCTTCATAAATAAAAAAATTAAAAAATTATTTCTCTTGCAGAAAGCAGAAAGTTGTGTTTAGAATCTGGCTACACATACTCATCAACAGTGGGAAATTCTCAACTAAGTGCTTGGATCTTCATCGGAATTGTCTTCTGGTTCCTCAAAGACCTAGATATTTTTAAAATTTTTTAATCAATCCCATTATTCTCTTACATGTGTTTATTTCATTCTATTTTCAATATTTTGTTTGCTCAAAGTTTTATGCATATTATCTCGGTATTCACTAATTCCTCTGCTTTTAAAAACTAGTTTATATTGTTTCTTTGAGCTTATTAATAATGCTCAATATGTTCTTTTTGAATACCTTATCTGTGAGTTTATATAGCTGGTTAATACATTCCATGTCTTCTGGGATACAATCTTCATTCATTAGCCATAATAAATTTCTACTCTGTTTCATCATAGAATCTATTGCAGTCTGAGTGTGATTCTTTTTCTTTCCCACGTCCCTGCTGCCAGGGAGCTCTTGAAGGAAAACAGCTGGGCATTACTCACTTCCTTTTCTGCCAAAGGTATCCAACCCAAATTTGTTGCTATTAACTAGTTATTTAGATTTATTTGAGTGAATTCTAAGAAAACTTTCAATGTCATTATCCCTGGCACTTCACTGGTTGTAATTTAAAGTTGTATAATTTTGACTACAACAGTTACCTTTGTGATTTTTCTTTAGTGTGGGAATTAATGATTAGGGCTAGAGTTAAGTTGATATTCACATAGTGTGCTTAAGCCACTCCAGATTAAATTCAATACTAGAGTCCAATGTGTGTTTTCCATGGGTCTGAAAGAGGAAATTATTATGTGTCTGCTAGTTTTGTGGACACTCTCAAGACAATCTTGTTCTGAGGGTTGTGTAAGATGGGGCTTCCCGTCAATAGAGTCCTAGTGTTGGCTAGCTCCTGGTTAATTTGGGAGATTGTGGGCAAGGTGAATGATATGAGTGAGGTGAATTGTAAAGCCAAGCTTTTTGTGTTCATGGTGGGGGAAGAATGGGCAATGATCACTTCATAGGCTGGGTGTTTATTCAGTTCTATGATGCTCAGCCCGAGAGATTGAAGGAGGACTGGGTAGTAATTTCAGGTCTGGGGAAATCTGCAGTTTTCTCACAATGGTAGGTCTTATCACTAGATGGGGTTTCATGGAAAGATTGTCACACGCTTTAGTTGCAGTGCTTATACACTATGCCATATTTTTAGACCAACACCTGTGTATGCTGGCAATGCAATTTTCAAGGCAGGTGATTTTTAGTAGGTAGATATCTCCCATGACCTTAAAATTTATTTAAGTCTAGGCTTTAAATTTCTGAAATAACAGAATGATTTTTGTTTGGTTGGTTTCGAGGCCATACTCAGGATGCCCAATTATCTCTCATCAGTGCTAAATCCAGGCATCCTTTATGAGAAAATGTGTTCCAGCTGTTGATCTATCTCACCAGATTGAAATATTTACTTTCTTTCCATTTGATCTAAGCAGCTAACAGTTCCAGAAGATATTTTTGAATTGTATTTAGAATTCTTTTAGAGAAATAATGAAAAACACTTATAACTAAAGTGACTTCCAGGAACATTTCACAGAACTTAATATTTCATATGGTTCATGATATCTATATTCTGCATACTAAATCAATAATCAATTATATAACATATTTACATGTATATGACTGAAACAAGATAATTATTTAGTTCATCCTAAAAATTAAATACATTTCCCATTTCATATTTCAATTACTAAGGTTTTATTTTATGCAAATAACTCGAAGTGTAGGTTCATGGGACCAGAGTAATTGTGCAAGGGTCAAAGTTCATGAATTACCTGTGGTCAACCCAGTTAAATTTCTGGAAACACGAGCACTGTCATGTAAAGCCCTGGAAATTCCATACCACCTTCAGATATGACTCTGGATGGCTCTGAGTCTCAGTGGAGTGACTCAGATAATTCCCTGCACAATCAGTCCAGAGCAGCACTGCATCCTTAGGCTCTTCCATTTAAAATGGTCTTGTTTGGAAAAGAGAAAACACAATTCTGTTATAGAAATATAATGTATAGCATGGCATTAACTAACAATATATATTTGAAAGTCAGCAGGAAAATATTCAAAGTTCTCATCACGAGAAAGTATTTCTAATTGTGATATGAATTATTAAATTTACTGTAGTGATAATTGTACAATTTTACAATCAAATCATGTACATCTAAAATGAGTATAATAATTGATGTCAATTATACTTCAATAAAATTAGAAAAAATACAATATTCAAATATTTTTATAGTTTTTAAAATTCCCATTAAACATCTATTGTTTTACTTAGTATTAAAACTTTTCTTCAAGTTGAGTGCATCATCAGCTAAAATGAAGACTGCATTTTTGTTATTTGTTATTTGACAATTAATTTTTGATAATTAAGTTAATTAATTAATAATAATTAATTATTAAGATTAATTTAATTAACCATCACATTCTTAATAATTAAGTTATTTGACATTCAAATCAATGTCCAGAACTGAACTAGAGAGTGTTGAAAGGAAGCCTCCTTGCCTAGAAATTTTCTAGATGCTACCTTTTGGTTATGTGAAACTAATACTGAACCTCAAAAATGTATCTTAGATAACTAACTGCATAATTCCTCGGGATGGGAATTAAGAACATGATAAAGTAATGATGATAAACAAAGGTCTGAAACACCTTAATACAAGTACAGCTGCTACATCATCTCTGACCATCTAGTGTGAGTATTTTGTAAATGGGAAAAATAAATACATGACTTATTTGGGGGAACATTTTATTCATTTTCAGGAGAATAAAATTCTTATCACCTGACATGCTTAAAAACATTTCTTGGGGCTGGAGTGATGACACAGTAGGTAGGGTCTTTGCCTGGCATGTGGCTGACTTGGGTTTGATCCCTGGCATTCCATATGGTCTCCCCTGCGCCTGCCAAAAATGATTTCTGAGCGCAGAGCCAGGAGCAACCCCGAGTGTCACCGGGTGTAGTCCCCCCCCCAAAAAAAGTGTTTTTTGTAACTGACCCAAATATTTATCAAATAACTTTTACAGGACAGTTCTAATAGAACTCCATTATTTATTTTTACTAGTTCCGAAAACCTTGTCAAACATATCTTATTTTAAAAGAGACTAATAATGATAAGGATCATGTAAACTTGTGAAGAATTACATTAGATAATATTTAAGAAGGTCTTCCTAAATTTGGTGAAATATTATAAATATAAATACTAGTAAAAACTTTAATATTGCACACATTTTCCAACTATATTATAAAATATATTATTGTTTATGCTTTGCAGTATCTTTTTATAAACTTTATTTTTGAAGCTTTTCACCATACATATTTCACAAGCATTATTTAAGCATATAAATGCAGTACTTACATAGTTTTGGTTCTTTTTTGTATGTTTTGTTTTATCTTGTGTTTTTTTGTTTTTTATTGGGTGTTCACACCTGGCATCGCTCAGGGGTAACTCATGGCTCTGTGCTCAGAAATTGCTCCTGGCAGGCTCTAGGGACCTTATGGGACTATCAAATCACATCCCTCCTGGGTCAGCCACTTGTAAGGCAAATGTCCTACCACTGTGCTACCACTCCAGCCCCTTCCTTACATACTTTTGAAAATTAAAAATTGGGGTAGTATTTAGATGATTACAGATAGCAATTCCTGGCATAGTATTCAGAAATTCCTCCTGATAGTTTTGATAGGACCACATGCAATTCCAAGGAATTGAACTGAAGTAGGCTGAATGCAAGGCAACTACCTTAATTCTTGTACTATTTCTCTGGCACCAATTTTTGTTTTTAAGATAATTTTTTTCTATCTAAAATTTGAATTATCGATATGCCCATATGAAATCAGTTTATATTGAGTTAGAGTCCATTAAATTAAGCAAAATTGGAGCAAAAAGTCATTTTTGGGTGGAAAAAAATTGATTGACTTCAAGTAGGACATAAAAGTTGAATTTTAATCAGGATTTTGATGGATGGATTAATTCCATCAATGGAGTTTGTGTCTCTGATGTTCCTGATAAGGCATCTTACTTAATCTTACTTAGTCTCACTTCTCAGAGAGATACTACATAAGTACTATTTATGTTACTTCTAAAAACTAACAATTTATTTTGGAATATAAAGAAGAAAAAAGACTCCTAAAAACTAATTAACTCAGGTCATAAGTATTGCTTATATTTATTTATACTGTTTTTATTAAAGGTGGCAATGACTTTCTTGGCACCTTCCTTCTTTCTCAATCTCTTAAAGTGGTTTTGGTTTTCTAGGAAAATCTATACTGAATTCAATTTAACAGATAAAATACTAGTTAAAGTTAATTCCAGTACAAGTTCCTTCAATTAAACTGGTATAGCATATAAATATAATTCTCTGGTATGATGAAAAGATGAAAAAGACATGATATTTTTATAAAAGCCTATAATTAAATATTATTCATTATTTCTGTATAGACCATTGTGCAATAACAAGAAAATATTCAGAGTTGAATACATTTCTATAAACAATCAAAGAATACAGTAGATAAAACTCTTGTCGTGAATAAGATTTCCCGTTTCAATTACCAGTACCATCCTCTGACCCATACCAGAGTGATACTTGAAAACAGACCAATGAGTACTCCCTGAATACTGATGGACATAGTCCCCCAAATACAAATGACAAACCAAATGTAAATATATTTAAGCAAGAGTCAAAACTTTTAGAAATTTATTCCTCAATAAATATGTCTAATTTGTTTATAGTATTTTCTAATAAAATGTCATTATATAATTTTTATATTTGCTTCTTTGTGTACTTCCTTCTGCTCTCTGGAATGCAAATATACAGAAATAAAGAATTATGCCTTACTAATTAGTATAGCAGGACATATGTTAAATGTTAACTTCCATTCAGACTCATATAAATCAATATTATGTGAGCTTTTATATAACTGTTGTACATATTGATATTTTTATTATTTTACTTCATTTTATTTTTGTTTTTTGGGGGTGCCACACTGGTGGTACTCAAGGGCTAACCTAGCTCTGCACTGAGAAATCACTCCTGGCAGGCTTGAGGGACCATATAGGATGCCTGGGATCAAACCTGGGTCTGTCCCAGGTTGGCTGCATACAAGGCAAATGCCCTTCCACTGTGCTATCTCTCTGGTCCCACTTACTGTTATTTTTGAAGTGTATGTGAAAAATGTATCTGTAGACTTTGATTTAATTTATTTACAAATTTTATTGTTCCAAGATTTTAGAAAATTAGAATAGAAAATAGAAAAACCGAGTACAGAGCATAATTAAACACATTTATAGTAATGACTTAAAATGAAAAGTTATTTCAATTCATAAATTATGAATTATTACATCTATTGTATCAATAGAGAAGAGAAAGACATGAAATATTGGATACAAAATGTGACAATCAAAATAATTTGTTTATTACCTTCATTATTAAAATTTCCAAGGTAGTTATTTATATTTGTTGTCCTAGAGATTTCATCGTCTATTTTAATCTATTACCCCATTTCTGCTTTTTTACTGCACAAACATAACTCTAAGTTATAAATGATTACTCTTTCATTAAAACATCTCATTTATAAAATATGTTTTTTTACACACAAATAATCTCTCTCCTTGAAATTCCCTTTGTTTATGTTACACAAATATTTCTATTCTTTTGGCCCATTCCTGTTTATTTTATTAATATGTTGAAAAAATTTAAAACTGAACAAAGTTAATTTGCCTCTTCCTCCTAGGTTCTTTGATCATTTTGTCCATATCACATAACTCATTTCCCCGAATTTCCAATACACATTTCTTATATGAGTTATAGATGCAAATATGTACATTATATACTGCATGATACAACAATATCAAAATATATTTCTTTACATAGAAAACTCTAAAGAATCTATAAAATTAAACCTTCCTAGAAACAATAAACTTGTACATTAAAAAGGCAGTCTATAAAATAAAAAAATGGAAGTTCATGTTAATTTTATATGCAAACAAGTAAAAGCCTCCAAAAGTCAAGTATTATGTACCTGTGAATCAACTTAACAAAAGAGTTGAAAGACTGGGGCCAAAGAGGTGTTTGTCTTGCATGCGAATGTGACGCTCACCACATCAACCATATAAACCATATGAAGCTCAACACAAAAAGTGGTGAGTGCAATCAGAGAAATAACTGCACTGAGAACTACCATAGCAATGTCAACGTTTGAGGAAAGTAGAAAGCCTGTCTTAACTACAGGTAGGGGTAAAGGGAGTGGGGGTATTGATGATGAGAATGCTGATCTGGTGAAGGGGTGTTCTTTCTATGACTGAAAACCAACTAAAATCATGTTTGTAAGCAAGGTGTTTAAATAAATATATTATTTATTAAAAACAGAGTTGAAAGGGGCCGGCGAGGTGGCGCTAGAGGTAAGGTGTCAGCCTTGCAAGCACTAGCCAAGGAAAGATCGTGACCGCAGTTCGATCCCCTGGTGTCCCATAAGGTCCCCCCAAGCCAGGGGAAATTTCTGAGTGCTTAGCCAGGAGTAACCCCTGAGCATCAAATGGGTGTGGCCTGAAAAACCAAAAAAAAAAAAAAACCAAACAACCCAGAGTTGAAAGATGAACAAAAATTATAAATCACTAATAATAAAAGAAAAAGAATAAAACAATAGAATGGAAATATTCATTGTGTTTTGTAAGGATTAATATTTTTAAAACTAATACACCTCACAAAATACTATACACATTAAGCACAGTCTCAATAAAAATATTTATGTTTGGTGCCAAACTAGAGCCAAGGTGATAGCGTGTTTGCAGTATACACAGTCAACCCAGTTCAATACTCAGCATCCTGTATGGTCTCTATGACACTGCCAGGAGTGATTCCTGAATGCAGAACCAGAAATAAGCCATAAGCATTGCCAATTGTGCCTCTCCACCACCAAAATAAATAAATAAATAAATAAATAAATAAATAAAATAAATAACCAAAAACCCACAATCAAACATAACATTGTTAAAAAAAAGTCTAAAAAAGTTAAAATTTAAAAGATAAAAGTCTGTTAAGTTATATGGAGTAATAAAATTCCTTACATATCCAAAATAATCTAAGGAAAATTTGAGGATGGAATACATTTATATCCCCAATTATGAACTATACTATGAAGCTACATTAATCAAGACAATGGTACTGGAATAAAGACAAACCCTATGAAATAAATGGAATAAAATTGTGAGCTTAGTGACATACCCTCAGTACATGAGTCCACCCTTTTTGAGTATTTGCTTTCTGTTCAAAGCAAAACAATAAAAACAAAAAAACAAAACAAACAAAAAAAAAGAGAGAGAGAGAAAAGCTACAAAAGTCTGTTCTACTATTTTCTACCAGAGGCTGGAAGCCCATAAAAGAACTTATAAAAGTGGTAGTTATTTTGTGGGGCCGGAGAGATGGCATGGAGGTAGGGTGTTTGCCTTGCATGCAGAAGGGTGATGGCTTGAATCTTAACATCCCATGAGGTCCCCCAAGCCTTCCAGGAGCGATTTCTGAACTTAGAGCCAGGAGTAAACCCTGAGTGCTGCAGGGTCCGACCCAAAAAGTGGTTGTTATTTTGCATAGGCACAGTGAATGTTGGCTATTAAAGCATCAAAAGTCATCATGCATACATATTCTCAAAACTATCAGCTTTTTCCCATTCTTGTCTTATATATCACACATTTTTCATAGACTTCTCTGAATATAAACATAAAACCTTTCTGCAGATACACTTCAATTAAAAATTCTTACACATTATTAAACCAAGCACTGTAATACAAGTCTAGAACATCCAAGTTCCTTTCCATTAACTTCCCTAAACAAAATCATAAGAACATTTCTGCAGATATAGATATATATATATGTATATATATATATAGTTTAAAAATAAGTCTGCTAAAACATTGTTATAATGACCACTATAATAAGAGTCTATATTATCAATGTTCCTTTTTCATAGACTTCTGTAGACAAAGATATAAGAACCTTTTGCAGACATAAATTTCAGAATGAGTTGCTAAGTAATATACACAATTAAACATTGCATCAATTGTGAAACAGTTCAATTGAATAGCTGAGAACCATTAAAAATCTAACAACATTATGCATTTCTCCAGAACTGTGCAAACTAATATTAAACCACTAAGTCTGGATACAAAATTTTCTGTTTGCCATGGAACATGGAACAAAACAGTAGCTATTACAATCTGTGAAGTAGAACACACAGTTTAGCCAGGTGTAAATAGGATCAAGAGATTAACATAGAGGAAAGTTGCAGGAGGTTCTGAAAACAGCTTCTCCTCAGTTGGGCTTTGGCTTGGTTTGGATCCTCCATCTTCTCCGTCATCTGCCCCTTCTGTAGTAAGCTACTGAGGTTGTCTGGAATGGAAAGGCCTTCAATTCCTGAGCTGGAATCTGGGTTTGGAGACCTGATCATCTCCCTGCTGCAGGTTAGGGGACTGAGGTACTCACACAAAATACCTTTGGTAGAAGAAATGTAATGGGCCTCACCCCTCGGTGCTGCTCAGAATCTCTAGCTCTCTCCCCTTCACTATTTGCTTTTGTCCTGCCTGAGAGGGACTTCTACTACCATTAGCCTGGGGCAGCTGAGTATCAGACCAGAGCAACATGAAGCTGTTCAGAATGGGAGCCATGTACACTGATGTTCTGGTGATGGGCACTGCACACTCAGTCCACCTCTAGGAGGACATCATGGTGATAATTGACTAAGGGTGAAGGCGCTAACCATCACTGGGGTTTTCTGAAGTCCTGAATCTTTATTTTGACAACAAATAAAGCTGTAAAATAAATTTCATGAGCAGTGAGACTGCCCCAAACACCATATTTCTAACCCCAGGCAGATGGGTCTGAAGCAGGTAGGGTAGCCATGAAGGATTATTAAATCAAGCCAGTCAGGAGAAAATCATTAAGTCAGTTTGCTTCTTACTTCATGGTATTCTGAGTGTGACAAAACTGACAAGTTTTGACAAAACAAGACACAACTGTCCTTTTTTTATTAACACATTTCCAATTCACATGGAGGCAGATAGTCAAAAGAGAAAAAGGTACCTATCCAGGTTGGTTTTTACATATGAAAGAAGAGATTTAAAGAAAAGAGAAAGATGAGGGAACTCCTTTTAGGTTATTATCTGGGTGTCATCTTACACATGAGAAGTTGATGTTCAATACTTGAGAAGTTGATATTCAGCAAAGGGATTTGGAGTATGACTGGAATCGAGAAAATGATGTTCAATAAATGATGTAGGGTGGCTGATCAGGTAGGGTGTGTAGGGTGTTTGCCTTGCATAGTGCCATATTGGGTTTGATTTTTACCTGGCACTTCATAGAGTGCCCTGAGTCTATTTGAAGTTTTCTCTGAGTGTAAATACAAGAGTATTCCCTGAACATGGCCAATTTGCTAACCCCCAATTTAAAAATTTGATGTTGGGAAAATTGGTCAAATATGAGGAAGATCCTTATTAACACATTACACAAAAGTCAACTCAAAATGGAATAAATACCTCAATATCAGATCTGAATTTATAAGTTATAAGTTATAATTTATAAGTTATAAGATCTGAATTAAATATGAGCAGAGCATTTAATTATATTGAACATATTGGCATTTATGATGACTCATTGCCAATGACCAAACAAACAGGATCAAAAATAAATAAATATAGACAAAAGTGACTACATCACTTTAAAAAAGATTTGTACAGGGCTGGAGAGATAGCATTGAGGTAAAGCATTTTCCTTGCATGCATAAGGTCAAGGTTTGAATCCCAGCATTCCATATGGTCCACCAAGCCTACCAGGAGTGATTTCTGAGTGTAGAGACAAAATTAACCCCTGAGCACTGCCAGGTGTGACCCCCCCAAAAAATAAATAAGACTTGTACCAGAAAAGAAACAATGACTAGAATAAAAGACACCCCACAGGTGTCTTTGAAAAAATTTGTCTGCAACTTACCAGAAAAAGGTTAGTATCCAAGATATATATGTGTGTATTTATACACACATATCCACATATATGTATATATAAAAACACACATATACACATATATGTATATATACATATATTTCCCCCATTTCTTGGTATTTCCAAATAAAATCTGTATATACTTCAATAAGGAAAGAAAAAAATAGGAGTTGTACAAACACTTCTTCAAAGAAGACATACAGATGGCAAGCAATCAAAACAATGAGATATTATCTCACATCAGTAACATTGGTACACATAAAGAAAACAAAAACAGTACTGAAATGAATTTCAGATGAAAGGAACTCTCAGTTACTGTTGGTGGAAATGTAACTGATTCAGTCTTTTGGAAAATTGTATGGACAAATCTCAAAACACTTAGAGTTTAGTTTCTATTTGACCCAGTAATTTCCATAAAACATCAAAACCCTATTCAGAAAAGACATTTCCATTCCTATGTTCACAATAGCTCAAATTCAGGAACAGTGCATGTTTCCAAGAACAGATAACTGGATAAAGAAATTATGTTACATATGCATAATGAAATATTACTAAGCCATAACAAAAGATGAAATCTTGAAGTTTCCAATTATGTAAGTGGCACTAAAGAGTATTTTGCTAATTGAAATCAGTTAGATGTAGAGGGAAAATATAGAATAATACCTCACATATGTAAGCCACAAAGACAGTTAGTAAGGGAGCAACTAATGGCCAAAGACAATAGAACTGAAGAGTTGATTGACAGAACTGGCATATCTAGGGGGAGTAGGAGGTGGCAAAAAGTAGATGAGAAATGTTATTAGTACAGTGATGGAAAGAAGTAGACACTGTGGCAGTGATTATGCTGAAGAATAATGCATACATGAAACTGTCATTTATGAAATTAAAAGCATGTTAGTGCAGTAAAAGGGAGAATGCTTTCTGTACATCTATTAACGATGAAATTTCTAATTTTCCTTTGGTTGATATGGTGAATTACATGAATTTATTTGCATATTTTGAATGATAATATATCCATGTAGGTGAATCTCACTTGATTAAATCAAGTTATAAATGATCCCTTGATATATTTTTTGGATTCAGTTTGCTATGATTTTGTGAGGGTTTTGTGCACAGGTTCATTAGGAATATCAGTCTGATAATTTCTTTTTTTTCAAATCAGTCTTATTATTATTTCCCAGTTTGAAACATTTTTTATTTGGTTTTTGGTTTTTGGGTCAAACCAAGCAGCGCTCAGGGGTTACTCCTGGCTCTATGCTTAGAAAATTGCCCCTGGCAGGCATCCAGGATTTGAACCACTGTCCTTCTGCACGAAAGGCAAACACCTTACCTCTATGCCATCTCTCCGGCCCCTGAAACTTTTTCTAAGTACTGTAATTTACAAAGTCAATAATACAGTTATTTCAGGTACACAATATTTCAACACCAAACTCACCACTAGTGTGACCCTTCTGTCACCATTGATTATGGCTTCCATTAGCCCTCCCCCTTTTAGCAGGCACACATAATATATAGCTTGTTACAACACATATTTCATATTAATCTTATAATTATGTAATTGTCTAAACATGTGCTGAGACTTTGTGCTATTTTTGTTGTTGTTCATTGTGTTTAGGGGACTTCTTCATAACATTCCCATCTAATTATCCACATTCCTCTTGGGCTATAAATATTATGAAATTTGGAAATGTCTTGTGCCTGACTACTTGCAACAGCACTATGATGATTCAGCAGGATAGCTTCTACTAAGTTCTGTATGTCTTCTCTTCAAGATCTATGGATCATTTAAATGTGAGCAGAAGTAAGTGTGAGTGAGAGGAGCAGAGGGTCTCCAACAGAGCAGGGTCTACGCCTACCCCATCCTGAGAAGGCTCCAATGATCTGAGCCTGGAGACAGGCCCTATCAGATTTGCTGCTGCATTGGCTTCCCTCTCTTTGATGTTCTTTTTAAATGAATCTCAGAAATGGGTAAACTATGTTCATTCAGTATGAGTCCTTCAACCGATAAACATTGCCACTCTCAAGTTAGGTTTACTGGCAGCCATGCATGCGTTCCGATATGGAGGACTAGGATATTATAGTCTTAGATGTAGAACGTGATTTGTTTAAACAAGTGAAGAGCCTAAAAGCAGAACACTAGCAGTACCTAAAGTTATATTAAATTTCAATTTTTCCTAAACTAAAACATTAGAGGGCTTTATATATGACCAGATCCAAAATGAGAAGTTATAATTAAACTCATGGTGAGAGTTAGCACTATACTTATTACTGGGAAAGTTTCCCACCCATCTCATTCTAGTCCTCAAGGCTGCCACTAGTTTCCAAAGATCCTTCTGCTTGGGAAAGAAATAATTGTTATAAACAGTGTTTTTTTTTTAAATGAATCTCTTCTCTCTTTGGTTCTTACCATTCTGACTATAATGTGTATTGGTGTTACTTTGGAGTTTATTTTGTGTGGTATTCTGTGTATTAATTAAAATATATAAAAATTTTATAAGCTTGATGTAAAGTATCTTTTTAATAAATGTTTTGAATCACAGTGAGACACAGAGTTACAAAGTTTTTCATGACTGAGTTTCAACCTTACAGTGTCCAATACCATTCCTTCCAAAGCTTTCCTCCCTCCCTCCCACTTTGCTCCCTAACTACCTCTATGACAGACATTTTTCTACTGCCTCTCACTCTTTCTCTCTTTCTTTCTCTTTCCACCTTTTTTCTTTTAGTCACTGCGGTTTCAATACTATTACTGAATAGGTACCATGCAGATCACCTTACCACTTTCATTATCACTCAGTTCTTTTCCAAAGTGATCATTGCCATGGTGATCCTTTCTCTGCCCTAATTGCACTCCCCTGCTCTTTGTAGCAAACTTCCTATGCCTGGCACTCAAATATATTGTTTTGGTTATTATTACCATTCTATATTTTCTTTTTAGTATCCTACACATGAGTACAATCGTTTTATAATAATCCCTCTCCCTCTGACTTATTTTACTCAGGAAATCAGCATAATACTTTTCATATGGGGGCCGGAGAGATAGTGAAGCAGTAGGGCATTTGCCTTAGATGCCGAAAGACGGTGGTTCAAATCCCAGCATCCCATATGGTACCCCGAGGCTGCCAGGACCGATTTCTGAGCGTAGAGCCAGGAATAACCCCTGAGCACTGCTGGGTGTGAACCCCCCCAAATACTCTTCATATTCATTCATGTATAAACAAATTTCATGAATTTATTTTTCCTACATCTATTTTTTATGTATTGTTTTATTGATATAGTCTGTTTTGTAGATTGACTTGCTCATGTAAAACCATACTTACATACTTGGGATGAGTATTACTTGGTCATTGTGTATGATCTTGCGATACATTGTTGGGTTCTATTTGGTAGTATTTCATTGAGGATATTTGCATATGAGTTAATCAAGGATATCAGGTTGTAATTATGTTTCTTTGTGGTGCTGTGCCTGTTTTTTTTAGTAGGGTGATGTTAACCTTTATAGAAATTGGGAGTATTTCTGTTTCTTCAATTTTCTCCAAGAGACTGTAAAGAATTAACAGTAAATCTGTTTTAAAGATTTGAAAGAATTCACTAATGAATCTATTTGGACCTGAGCCACACCTAACAGAGTTCAGGACTTACTCCTGCTCTATGTTCAGGAATCACCCCTGCAGAGCTCAGGAAACCATATGAGTAATTGGGAATGAACCTGGTTGCCCAAGTGTAAGACAAGAACCCTCACCAGGTTGGTTGTCTAACTCTCTAACCCCTCACTGATTTATTTGCTTGCCTATTCTTTCAGGATTCTCATGATTCTTACATTGTTCCTCTTGAATTCATCCCATGGTTTTCTGGAATGCTATTCATTTTATTCAAAACTATGTCAGTTTCTGTTGTTTCCCAGCAGTTTCTCTTTCTCATCCTGGAGCTCTTTGATTTTTTTTTCCATTTTGTCAGCTTCTGTCATGTTGCTATTCAGAACTTCTACTGAATTTTTAAATATCAGCTACCAAGTTATTATTTCTGTCATTTGTGATTGTGGTAGTTTATTTCATCTTGGCTCATATTTTCTTGTTAAATTCCTGTGCTATTTATTGTTCTTTTTGAATATGAACATCCTTGTCATAGTATAACAGTTACATTCTCCAAGGGTTTACTGGAATTCCTGTGCCTTTTGTGACATTTTTATTCACTGAGCTTGGTGGGATTTTACATATTTTTCATAGGTTTTCTAGTGTTCTTGCTGTACTGGATATGTGTGTCTTTGTAGTAGTACCCCTGGAAGCTTTTGAGTGACCAAGCTAAAGTTTCTCTCTTTCTTCTCTTCTCATTTTCACCAAACAACAGTAAGAAAAACTATAAGAAATATATAATTCACTGAGTATAACTGCCACTTTAGGAGCTGTATTGTGAGCCCATTTATGTCACATATTAAATATAGAGGCTTGCTATATTTAATATATTTACCTTAATATTTGTTTTTGTTTTAAAATCTCTTCTACACTAACTCTTCTTTGTTGATAATGCCATGTGCCTGATCTTTGATATCACTAATTCAATATCTGTATTCATGAATTCTGCTGAGTTCTGCTACTGTATAATTTAATGCCTTTAATTTTATTTTTATTTTATTTTGCTTTTTAGGCCACACCCCATGATGCTCAGGGGTTACCCCTGGGTATGCACTCAGAAATCACTCCTGGCTTGGAAGACCATATGGGATGCTGGAGATCAAACCGTGGTCTGTCCTAGGTTAGCACGTGCAAGGCAAATGCCCTACTGTTTGTGCCACCACTTTGCCCCTATTTATTTTTTATTATTTTTTGTTACAAGAATCTCCCTTCCATTAATTTCTTCCATTCAGTAAACATCAAGCTGATAGCACCGCTGTCTTCATCCTTAGGGTTAATTATATATTATGATGTACCTGAGAACTTTTCTTTGTTTCTATCAACATCTGTTGACACTGCTGAATTCCTTCATCTTTTCATCAGTCCTGGTACTTAATAGGAACTGAGGGTGGAACTTTGTATCTCAGATGTTCTGAGCAGGTATCTAGTGCTCCTGTCCACAATATCAAGCTAATTTTTATAATTTTACTAATTCCTGGCTCTCACAAACACCTTATGAAGGCTTCTAAATTTTTCCAAGAACTGATGTATATAACTCTGATTCATATGTGTCTAAATGACTACAGGGGATTTTTTAATATAATTTTTATTTTTATCATAGTGGCTTACATATTGTTGACAATAATATTTTAGGTACATATTAACATAATATCAGGGGGATTCCCATCACTGAATTATCTCCCTATACCTTCGTCCCATCCTACTTCCCATATCCTCCTCCCTCACACCCGGGGCTGCTAGAATACATGGTCCCCTCTGAGCATAGCTTACTACTTAGTTGTCCTACACCTGTTTTGGTCTTGGTACCTCCCTTGTTTCCTCCTCTAACTGGGAGGCGGTACTAGATAGTTCCAGTTATGTGGTTTTGTTTGAAGAAGAGAAAAGTGATAAAATGGGGTAAAAATCAAGTATGTCGAAAATGGGCGGAGTCCTTCTAGAGGCTCTCATCATCAGTTTGAGAGATGAAGGGGAAAAAGAAGATGAAACACCTCAACAGTAGAAAAAGAAGTGTCAAATAAAATATCCAGTGAGCACTCCAACAATAAAGATAAGCACCACATAAAAGCCATGGTCTTGAGATAAAAAAATGTGGCATAGCACCTAAAGAAAAAGAAAAGAAGAAAATAAATAAATAAATAAATATAAATGGAGACAACAACTTGAGTAACCATACCAAAACGAAGAAATCGACAAAACCTAGATAGATATAAAAATTGTTTTGTGCTTTTTTTTTCTTTTCCCTCCTGCACACACACAGTAAATATTGGGTCATTTAAAAAGGAATTCCCTTGGCCTAAGAGATACAGGGTTTTTACACCCTTGGAATATATTGTCATGGGATTAACTATAGACTTCGTTCAGGTTCATTTACTCTACTGGGGATTTTTGACACCTACATTCTATAGCTATTATAGTACCAAAATCTCACTAACTCTGGCTCAGGGTTCAAAACTACTAATGTTTAATGTTGGTATATTGTCACAATCTAACTAATTTGAGCTATGACTGGGAAATGTGATCATTTGCACCTAGATATATCTATCCAGTAAGTTGATTTTCACAGTTATGGGTTTTTCATATTTGGAAGTACTAGGTCTTAGGTAGCTTTTGTTAAAGTATGATGGGTTTCATTTGTAAGGAGTATCATACTTCTATTCCTTAGGGATGGCAGCTCTCAATTGCCCACTCAGGAATGACTTTTTAAGTTGTGGCCTAGAAGTAAATATATCCTCTCCATGTTATAGACTGATAGCTCTTAAATCTTTTTCTGACACTTTGCATACTGGTAAAGGATTTACATTTTTGGCCAGAGAGCTAATACACTGTGTAAAGTACTTGAGCTGCTCACAATCTATACTAATTGCACATGGTCCCTCAAGCTAAAGACCCAGGAGTAAACCCTGACCACATCTGAGTATAGCTCCAAAACGAAAACCAAATCAACAGAATGTACCTTTTTTGGATTACCAGGTGTTTTCCAACAAATAGGTGTTTAAATATGGTGTACTCAATTTTGGGGAGCTGCTTTTAATTTTGAACTGACTACAGTAATGTGGATTGTCAATAGCTGAAGCCAGAAGGTTGGAAGACTATGATCTTGTGGATGGAGGCAGGCTCTATAGATAAGTTGAGAGGCAGAAGAGGCACAGAAATGCCTGTGGCTTCCTGAGGGACCACACAGCTCCTTTTCACAATGGCTGCTTTAATACTGAGCCAGTTCTGAGTGTACTACTGTTTGTTGTTTGTATGGTTTAAATAGTCCTGTGATTTTAGGCTTATGAGATCCAATAAGAAATTAATTATTTGAAATGTCTCAGCAGTAATCTGTCTGGCACAGGACCAGGGCAGTGTTAATTTGGAAGTCAAGCCCACTGGTATGAGCCTAGACTGTAATTTTCTTGGGTGTGTCTCCTCAGGAAGGATAGTTCCCTCTTGCCAGGAACAGCACACAGTGTAGTTCTGCAGAAATCTGAGTGGAACTTATAGAGTTATGGTATAAAACTAATTTTCTGAAATTTTTTTTGTGGTCAGTTTTCTTCCACCTAGGTTAGTGTTTTCCTCGGGTTCTAAAGTTGAGAACACTTTCTTTTAATCTCTGCTTCTTTCTTATACATCCTTCCTGCCAATCCAGTGGACATTCTCCTTAGCTGTGAATATCTAAAGTTTTATCTTCTCTGTAGTTGAGTTTTCCTGAAGTGATAGTATTTTTCTCTAGTGAATTATCTCAGTAAGACCTTTCAAATGATGCTCTATTTTGTTCCATTTTTATACATACTTTATTTGATGCCACAGGAGTACTCACAGCACTATTTTTTTATTTTGTTTTCTTTTAAGTTATTTTTTTAAGTAACCCTAGTGAGTTCAAACAAAGCTTGTTAAATTTTCTTACAACAAAGGCTATTTAGAATTTCTAGTATATCTCAAAGGCTTCCCAGATTAACTTAGAATGTAATAGATTTATTTTAATAAAAAAGTTAGATCACTATCTATAATCTGAAAAATATTGCCTAAACTGTGATACAAGATAGCTATTTAAGAATCATCCTGCTGCTGTTGTTGTTTCTGTTGTTATTTTGGGACCACATCTTGTGGTAATCAGGGCCTATTTCTTGCTCTGTGCTCAGGGGACATTACTGGTGTCAAATGGGAATTGGTCACATGCAAAATAAGAAAGAGCCTTCATTCCTGTACACTTTCTCCATTAAGAGGTTTTCCTTCATATCCCTCTCTTTCTTACTATAATCAATTTGTCACAATAATAATATTCCAATGATGTGTAATTAATTTGTATCTTAAATAACAATAGCCTGCTGCTATCTTACAATTTTTTTTGATTCAAGAATTAAATGCAACTAGATTGGACATTTATGAATTTTGGTTGACCTAGGAATGAATAATTAAATCAATTTTAGTTAATATAATGTGCTATCTAGTGTGTAATCAAAGAAAATTTATCTTAGGAGATACTGTTCCTTCAGAACTTTGTTCATGCAATGCACATGGAACAGTTTATACAATCAATTTTTGCATTTCTTAATAATTACTAGGCAGAAAAATATTTTCATCATTTTTATTCATGAAACAGTATATGTTATAACTTCCAATTTATCTCCCCTTGAAAAGAAAAATTTTCTAAAATCTAAAATAAACAAAATCTATCTTAAATAATACCAAAGCAAAATTTATTTATTAATAGGCAATATATCTAATTAATTTATTGGTCAAAGAATTTATATTTTTGAACTGAAAGATGGCAGATATACAATACTTTTACAAACTTAGGATCATTAAACAATCTTAAACTTACAACAAAATTAGCAGTCTTTTCCACCAGTTGAACAAAAACTACATTAAAAATGCTTTCTTTTTAATTTTGCATAATGAAAACTGCAAAATTTATATTTTATTTATTAGTATCTTTTGAAATAAACCTAGACTCAAATTAAATATAGCTGAGCTATTTCCTTTATTTAATGATATTTTGTCTAGAACCCAAACTACTTTAAGAAGTTTTTTTTTTCTATAGCACAATTATTGATATGAGGTTTATACAATTGGAAATGATATTAATAATAGTAATAAAATAAATGCTTGGTATAATTCATTAGCCATAGATATTGTTTAATTTTAACTTTGTTTATTTTTGAAAGATATCTCACTTGATCTTTCTCATTGATATATTTTTATTTATTTATTTATTTATTTTAAATGACAGACATTTATTAGAATATATAATGGCAAATCTTAGACAGTGATATTTAAGGTACACGGTGACAATAAATGAGGGCCTTTCCACCAGCAGTGTTGTCCTCCCTTCATCCCTGTTCCCAAGCATATATCCCTTATCTCCCTCCTATCCCCCAGAATGCTAGTGCATCTAAAAGCATATATGTTAACACTAATGTAAACCTTTTTTTTTTTTTTTTTTTTTGCAGTTCCAGATATTTTTACTAGTGGTTTCTTAAAGGTTTGGAGTCAAAGGAGCACTGTAAAAACAATGTTAGTGTGGCAATTATCGTTTGCCTGGGCCCACCAAAGTATGGGGGTCATGGAAAGGAAAAACTTTGGCCTAAATACAAGGAGACCCTACTCCTGAAGTTTCCTGACATAAAACCATTTCTAGGCTCCAGAAAAACTAGTTTGTCCAATCCCGGTCTTTGTCTGTAGTGTCCATACAGTTATATTTTTCACAGTCTCTGTTGTTGATCTCACGTTTCTGTATTGAAGGTCCTGAAATCTGTATATCCTACATTGAAGTCAGGATGGTGCGGAGTGGTGTCTAATTTCAACTCTCAATTAATGGGCAATGCAGAAAGCCCTTTCCAGTACGCAGGTCGTTGTTGTTTAAATCTTCTAGATATATTTTTATTTCTTTAAAAATTATCTTTTGGGGACTTCTATTGATTTCTCAGATGTCCTAATCTGTTTGACTTGAGTTTTTTTTTTCCCAGACTGTGATATGCAGCTCCTTCCCAACTAATTAACATTATTTTTGAGAATGGGTTTTTCAACCCCCACTAAAATGCACAGATTTTTCTTTTCTCAACTTTGAAAAAGCAGTGGGAATTCAGTTAAGTTAGTAAATATTTAAAATAAATTATAAGTGGCTGAAAAGTTAAAGAAAGGTCAATGCAGTTACTTGAGAAAAGTCTCTCTTTTTTAAAAAAAATATGAACACATTTAATGAATAGAAAAAGCCAGGAGAAGAATCATGAAAACTTTTTGATGGCTCTCTGAGGCAAAACCAAAGCTACAAGAAAGAAAATTATCAGAAAAGATGGTTCATGAGTTGGAGAAATTTGGTGCCTGGAAATCCGGGAACTTGTGTAACTATTCTGTATATACTGAATATACATATTCTGTGTATACTAAGTTGCTATATGGTATTTGAACAGTTGGACCTATAAAATAAATAAGCTACAAAGGTCTGCAATCTTCAATAGAGGTAAGTAGATGTGGAACCATTTTATAAACAGCCACACATAGTTGGGGCAGTAGAAAAGGCTGATGAAGAGGGACTGGGTTGGAGATGAAAAAATAGGGATGGAAGTCTGAGAAATTTTAATTTTTGAAAATTCAAGTAAGACCATTATATTTTTAAGCATTGAAGACTGGTTATGTAGGTTCAGGATACAATGAAAAGTGTTGCAACACATTTCTGGAAGTTCAGAATTTGATTCCTGGAACTCCATTGTCCTCTTGGAGCAAAACCAAGTATGGCTCTCCCTGGTGGCTCTTAACACTTGCGAGAATCACAGTATGAACAGGGCACTAATCTCTGGCACATGTTGTCTGACAAACATTTCTGACCCTTGTCCTTAATTGCTGAGTATGGTCTCTGTTACGATGTTAAGTCTGTTTGTGCCAACTGTACCACTTTGGTTACTTAGGAAATCAGGAAAGAATTCACTGGGCTTTAAACATCATTATATAAGAGGTTGATTGTTTTGTTAGTATGATCAATACTTAGCCTGACTTAATTTGTATTCTTTATGAAATATTAACATTAAGATATTGGAAATTGCTTAGTGGTTTTTCATACATCTCAAATGTGAAAAAAATTTGAATTTTAGATAACACCCCCAAGAATTGAAGTGGTAGACTGATTCAAAAATTTGACCACACTCTGGGGTCCTTCAGGTGGGTGTAAATGGTAGGATAGGTGAGCAGCAGAAAGTAGCAGATATCTAATGAACAACAAAAAAGAAAGAGCATAATTTACTTACGGATCTTGAAATTCTTTATTTCCACACCCTCTCTTCCTTTTGACTCCATGACTAAAGCAAGCAAAAGTAGTTGAAATCTCAGTTTGATATATTTTGGTGACTTAAAGCTACTCCCATTC